>NC_143014.1:33896953-34129453 GCF_055824585.1 Amblyomma mixtum
CGTTTCAAGCAGGAGCCAACATCCTCTTGTTTTGAGTTACGCAAAAAAAAAAAAAAAAACAGAACGCGGCAACGAAAGTCAGAAAAGAGCTCTAAATGTAGAGCGAGCGCGCAGCTGACGTTCACCACTTACTAGAGTGAGCTGAGTCGGGGGTTTTCTGGTGGCCGAGTCACGGCCGAAGCCGTTGGCTCGGAGCAGCTCCGCCAAGTCTCCGTACGTCATGAACTCGAAGACCATCCACGGTATGGAGCCGGACTCTGTACGAAAACGTGAGAAGTAGGCGCAAGCGTAAGTCTCTTCACCAACGTGCCGCATCACTCAGCGAAAGAGTGGGTGACACCAGCAGCACGCACAGGCAAAAGCAAGGCCACAGAGAAGCTGAGGCAACTTCTGAGCAGCAAGTAAATCAGCGCGTCACCCATAGTGTCGACTTCTTTACGCGGGATTTGACAGCATCTGGAGGCTGCCATGTGCTGACACCCTGCTGACAGAGAAAATTAAATAAAGCTTGAGGAGGCCTCTACTTATCGACGACAGTCTTTAAATAAAGAAGCTATTGCATTTTCTATTTCTTTTTGTTTTCTGAATTGTTGGAGAAAGCGCTTAGGTTGTTACTTGAAAGGAGGAGTTGATGGTGAGCTAATCCCCTGCAATTTACCTTTACGACGGAAGTTTATCACACAACTCGTTACGTTTTCTTTGCAGGCAGTGAACAGAGATGAACGTGCGCTCTCAAAGCGGGACATAAATTGGGGAATAAAGAGACACCAAGACTGCTGCAACACGCGGGTCGTGGGCAGAGACTAAGGGCGGGCTCTCTTCCGCCGTTTTTCACTCGTGACACTCCCGCTGACAGCGACGTTCAAAGAATAACGCTCGGTTGTTATTTTTTACTTTTCTGCGGCGAGCACTGGGTGCGAGGTCGGCTGTGCCTATCTATTATAGAGCCCCGCTGTTGTCTTAACGGCTGTCTTTTTACAGAAAATGAGGGAGCAAGAGCATGACAGCTCGCCTGGGAGAATATCACAGGGGCAACCCTACCGAGCAAGTGTACCGGGATGTTTTCCAATTACACGCTTCACTGGATTTGATGAACGATCCTTGAGCCGTTTTAGTTCGTACAGAGATCGGGAGATATCGGCTGAAAGAACAGAAAAATATCGACGCAGTTTTTGAGGAAGTTGTGAGTTGCTAAATAGAATAGACAGATCAATTCTGTCATCATGAGAAAAATTACATGTTGCGCTGCTTTTGCTCCCACCGCCATAGCACTTATCGAGAGGGTTTATAAGCGCTCACGGTGTACCATCTGATTGCGTAATTAGTAAGTAAGAGCCGCGGGAACTTCAGGCGGAGGCTGCCTGCAGACATTGTTCTATTTATTTATTTACTGTCAGGATATAGATAGCTGTGAAGGTCCTTGAGTCGGCCAATGGCCGCAGCCGCACAGTAGAAGGACGTCACGCTATTGCGTGGAATTTCATGGCACTACACATTCGAGTCTGATGCGAAAAAAAAATGGCGTCTGCATGCTCGGTGACGTTTTAGTACGTTTCGAACTATGATGTATTCAAAACAAGGCTGCCTCCGAGGAAGTACCGTAGATAACACTGGCACAATAATTCTCGGAATGGCAATATTGTACAGTCATCTCGCGCAGCCTGTTAACCTCAGCAGTTTACGTACAGCAGACTTTTGGGGGTGCAATGTTCAAGATCCTCAAAGGTCCTATGATCGTTGCCCTCGTATAAGAGTGAAAGTTGCACGCACTTATCCGATTTCAACCAGATGGGAGAGCACTCTTCCGACGCAAGAGCAATTTGGTCGTGTAAGCGATTACCTTGCCCCGTGTATTTAGCCTCACTCTTGTAGTCTTAATCTGCATTGCGAAACGTCTTTATTAGAGCGCCGCACGTTTCCTCTCGGCGGTGCAAAAAAGTATGGCGCCCAGCAAGTAAATGCAAGTAAGCGCCGGAGGAAGAAGTGGGAACGTCAGAGCTGTTAGGGTTAGGGTTTGTCAGGGGCTTCTTAGAGCACACAGCTGTCCATCCAGTGCCATGCAACATTTGCCCGGAGCGCAACCATTCCGTGCAGCCTGGTCTGCGCGAAAAGCGAAGAGCGACCTTCTGTTCCGCCCTCTTTGGATGTAACATCGCAGTCAACTTCAGGCTTTTCTTTTTCAACCACTCCTTCTCCCACCGCGGGCCACTACGACGTTTCACCAAATCCTTGCAACGCAGTGGAAGCGGCAGCTGGTTTCAACCAATCAGGTGCCCGGACCGCAATTCTACTGCCAGGTTAAAGCGGCTCCTCATTGGCCTAGAGCCTGTCCGGTGGCCAGTCACGACAGTTAACGGTGCAACGTCCGAAAGGACGCCAAATCACGATTGGCACGGATACGCGGACCATCTTGCGAACTCCGTACTTGGTCCGCTTGCGTCGGCTCTGGCTTATACAGACTGCACGGTTTTGTAGGTGCCCAGCGCAGGCACTCCTCTCCAATTTACCTTCCTCTGCGCTCGAACAGAACGAAGCAGATCTCGCCAGAGGGTACGCAACCATTTGAGGCCGACACGTTGTGCGCGCCGCAGGCATGGGCTTAGTTACTTCTTGTCCGACGGCCCTCATTTTTTTCCCCTTTCTTTATTCCCTGGTGGCTTCTGCCTTCCCTGTCGCTGAATGGTATTCCATGCTTCACTGAGAGCTCCCATGCGGGCTGTTTGCCCGCAAAGGTTATTTAGTGTTTTTCCTTGGGAGGGCAAAAAAAAAAAAAAAACGAACGGAAAAGAAACTGCGTGCAATCCAAAGGCACAGGATTAGCTTATAAAATTACGTAACTCGAAAAACAGAGCGCCGAGGAGAGTTGGCGAAAAGGAAGAGTTCGTTAGGGCGAATTAGCCCGACATAGCAGCGCGCAGGGAAACGCCAGCTGCTTCTCGGGGGAAGAGGGGGGGGGGGGAGGAATGGCGCGGGGGTGGCGTAAAAAAAGCAGGCAAGCTTTGGGCTACTGTCAAGGAGAAAGGAAATGTCAGTCGCTCTGTAACAACAACAAAAAAACTTCCAAGGAAAGACAATCGCAAAAATGCAAAAAACAAAAAAAAAAATATCCCTGGCCTGCTTTTCATTTGTCTCTCGGTCCTCTTTTCCCCGCTGGCTCTAAGCACACTTCCGCGCATACGAAGACAACACGGAGACTACGCTTGGGCAAATCAGCGTTTCTTCACTGCTAAGGCGCCACGCAAAGTTCTCGCGTCCTTTCTTCTGCGATTTTTTCTTTCTGCCTTGCGCACTTTCGAGCCAAGTTTGCTTAGCCCCGGCGCCGGCCTCTGGGGTGTCGTGCAAAGCTTCTTGGTGCGGCCGCCCCATCAAATCCTTTTTTCGTACCCCGCCCCCTCCTTTTTTTTTTGTCCGTTTCTTCCACGGGAGGTCTTTACGCCCCGAGCCTGCGAGAAGCTAATAACTAGGCGCCTAATGTGACATATCCGACGCGTGTCCTAATTGGGCGCCCGTTAAATTCGCGTTACTTCCGGGTATGAGCATTATGCCCGATAATCGCGACAAAGATAGTCGCTGAGACGTCTTGCTTGTGGACAGCACTCCGCCTGGAGAAAATTTTACTTTCTGCTAGGCGGCGGATCGTGCTCTTGTATCCAGTGGAAAGAAAAAACGAAAAGAATCCGTCAAATGCGCGGCAGTGACGTCGGCGGTCTTTGAAACAGGGTGTAGCAACGCGTTCAAATGAAATTCTTTTCGGCCTTTAGCTCTAGACGGATCACACTGCTCGTTAGGCACACGCTTTCGCGTAGGCGTGTTGCTCAAAAATTAGAGATCACTGCGGCACTCGTCGCCTTTCTTTGCCTCTGTTTGTCATTTTCTTTTTGTTTGTTAATTAATTTAACTACTGAATTAGCGCAATTATCTTATGGTTTAATTAAAGTTCGATTTATTTGCTCTGACTATACCTTCTTTGATTTCAATCAACCATTTAGGTTTTCCAAATTTGGCGCCGTGGTTACTTTTCCGTCCACTTACTATATCCCCGTTCAGAATATTCAACCGTCCAGTGGTTATTGCTGATAATTAATTAATCTATGCCAATGAAACTTTATGTTCAATTAATTATCATTCATCAAATATATTTAAATTCATTTCAAACTTTATTCTCACTCCTTTGCCTATTTTTTCACTATTTTGCCGTCCACGGCTGTTTTCCCGTCCACCCACTTTATCGTCGCCCGCGATATTTAGACGTTTTTCGACATTTCTGGCTGTAATTAACGAACTAATCATCCTATCTACATAATTTCTTTTCGCAGCATTCTCACATCATCCTCTTTCGATTACAACCACTCGTTTGATGGTATCTCTTTTGAGAACGTCACAACTGCTGCGGACACGTTTTGGTGACACGACCCCGGCGACACAGCCCAGAAATGCTTTAGCATTAATAACTCAGCTAAATATATCACCTCGCACAGGGTGTTCTGTTCAGACTGCAATAAACCTGCCTGCATGTTCCTTGCTCGCCCACTGCGCTCGGCTTTGGTCCATTTCTCAATTGGAGTCATACATTTTACCATTTCACTAAAAATTATAAATTTCGACAAGTTGTATGAGTTTAAGTATTATCAACACTTCAGTGTGAAATACGCAAGGAAAGACACACTTTCAGAAAATTGTCAAACTTGCAGAAGAAAGACACACTTTCAGAAAATTGTCAAACTTGCAGAACACTTCTTTCCGCTCAATGAAGCGCACAGAACTTTGGCATGACCCAAGACCTCGCACGAATTATGGATTTCAGATGACGCAGTCTATAGCGTCCCACCCGTTTTAAATAAATACCACCTCACAAGAGAGAATCAGCGTGTACTTTCTAGAAATTACTTATATGCGCATTCTGCATATTTATTGTGAACATTTGCTTTTTTTTTGCTTCATTTTGTTTCATGATGTGGTATGTTTAAATCTTCTGTGCATTTTTTAACAAACTAGTATCGCACTTTTGATATAATTATGTCTTTATGTACTGCCTACCTCTGCCAATGTGTCCGCTGCCGGGTACTGGGAGGTGGGGCCAGTAGAGCTATATACATGTGGCTTTTTTTCCCACCTTCCCAACCACATCTCATGTGCAAATTTCTTTGTACTAAAATAAATCAACTGCAACTTCTCATCACCGTCTTTACGCCGTTTCATACCTGCGTGCTGATCTTTTTTTTTTTCGGTTAACTTTTTCATCGTGTCAAAATTCTGTGATGCAGCCACCTGGCGTACTTGCTAGAAAACGTGATTGAAAGCACATTCGAGCTTATCGCCAGCCCTCCGGTCTGCTGGGGCAGTAACGTATCGCAGATTAGTGTAAAGCGCGCTGAAGTGCCGTGAGAAAGTGAAGAGAACGGAGTCAATGAAAGAGAGGTACAGAGAGAAAGAGAAAAAAGAAGCCCAGCTAATATCTGCAATGGCACGATACTTCCTGTCACTGGTGGCGCGATCTTTCGAGCCTATAGCGGTCGCAGTAAAGCATTCGCTTCATCACGCTGCAGGCGCCGCGGGAAGGGGCGAAGCGAATGCGGACCGGCTGGAAAGTAGAGAGGGAAAATCACTCCCGTCTTCGCAGGTTGTAAAAACTCGCTTGGCGTGCCCAGGAGGTTTCCTTGGAAATCCCGTTGAAGTCGTAAACGGCTCGCGCGGGCAGGCGTTTTGAGAAGTTTACAGTCGGCCGCTTTGCTCATATAAACACAGACTTGGAGTTGTAAACAAGACCTCAGTACGCTCCCGCGTCTTTCGAGCGACGACAGGAGACTCGGTGAGAACCGGTCCACAGTTAAGTTTGAAACGTACGGCGAAAGGTAGCCCTGCGCACAGAGTGTGTTATTGTTCTTTTTGCTACCTTAAATACGATGTGCTAGTAAGACAGCTGATATTTTACCGCGCACTGCAAGCCTTGACTACCTGGTTTTCAGGTTAAGCATTAAACTCCTCTCAGTCCTCGCACTTACCAAGCTCATTGCGCGAGGGTAGCATGAAGCTGTCAATGTGCGGTAATCAATATTAGAACGGGCAGACAGCCACCCTTAAAGAAGCACGGATGGAGTATATCACTTTAAACGAAATAATGCTGCAAGTTTGCAGAGCGTGTTCGGAGAGCAAAGTCGACACGAGGAACACAGACATAAATCGCTGACATTGGCGATGGCAAACGAACTGCACTTCGAAGCCGATACTTATTGCAGCCATGCTTTTATATGACTGTTTACTTGTCCCAGCGCAACGCAAGAATCACACTCCAAAACCTAGAGAACTCTGCTGTAAAAAGCCAAGAAGCTATTTCGTTCATAATAGATGAAGCCTGCAGTTCTTAGAGAGGAAAGTACAAAGCTGAAGTTCACTGGCTTGTAGGTACGGTCTGTACAATTTGTCAGGCTCGTTGCTCGTGCGACAGTTGGCTCTAGCTGGATTCTGTTCGGTAGCAAGCAGAAATATGACGTGCAACGTATAAAACCACCGAACGCGCACTGCAGGCCTGTGATGTCGGCCATGTTTGCTTATTACCCAAGAAAACAAAGACGATTGGATGCGGCGCAGCTCAAATTTCACGATTTATCGATTGAACGCTTTTTCCCTAGAACCTGGAGGACACGAACACTTTCCCTGCCGCTTCGTACATTGCCCCGTGACGCTTGGAAGCCCATTCAGCCGTGAGCGTTCGGTGTTCTCGGGGAGGAGGCGTCGCTCACCTTTAAAGACGACGCCGAGCAGCTTGAGGATGTTCTCGTGCTTGAAGCTGGACATGATCTGCACCTCCCGCTCGAAGTCTGCCTGCGCCTCGTTGGACACGCTCTCCTTGAGCACTTTCACGGCCACGTCCTCCTCGCTGCCGTCAGGGTGCGTGTACACCGCTGCGTGAACCATGGCACGCGCAGCTGAACGTCCACCGCCTCGGGTGCGCAGCTTAGCCACGGCTTGTGCGCGAGGCGGCCGGGCCGTTTACGGTCGAAGACAGTGACCAAGAGGTTCCCGGGTTCTCACAAACGTGGCGCGGCGAGTCTTTCCTCTCGGTATGCCCAGTGAACATGAGGATCCATAGCGCACAATATTCAAGGGACACAGCACGAGCGCTAAACTTCCACTGAAAGATCTTTATTTGGCGCTGACAGCCGTATAAAGATCACGTATGGTACAGGTATAGACGACTAACAAAAATTATGTCGTCAATGTCATTATGTGTCAAGGAATGAGAGCAAAAAGCACAATAAAAACCACCAATCAGTGAGCACGTTTCACTCTAACGCCCGCTGCCTTGAATATAAGAAAGCTATGTCTTTGCTTGTTAATGACACCGAAGGATCACTGACACAATTTTCCAATCCCTCTTTTTCAGTCGCCGCGGCTTCGATTATCTCCCTCGCTTTTTTTATTGCTATTTTTTCCTAACACTGAACCCTACCAGAACTTAGGCGCGCACTTGTGACCACGGCAGTGACGAGCCGAATTACCTGGCCCCTCATCTCTGACGTTTCTGTGGTGCTCGCTGAGTCGCTTATTCAGGCACCGGCCTGTCTGTCCGACATACAACTTGCCACAAGAAAGCGGAAACCTATATACAACGTTGTCGGTGCAAGTTACAAGAGGGTTCTGATGCCGTACAGAGCAGGCCTTCCTATCCTGCTCGTCCGGACATGTGTCCTTACATATGCGGGACAATTTTTCTGGGGCTGACTTGCAAATTTTAACTCCAATTTTCTCTCCAATCTTTTTGAGGCCGTGGGAAAGCCTGTGAATATAAGGCATTACTTCAATTTTGTTGGGAAATTTTTCTTTATCTGTCAACCTTGTGTTTTTTCTTCGTCTGCGCATGCTTTCTGTTACTGCTACTACGAGGTACCTCGGGTAACCCGCTTCCTGAAGGGGATCAACCTGATTACTGAAACTTGTCATTAGGCAGGTGCATGACTTATTGACTGCATTAGACAGGCATGTTTTTACTACTCCTCTCTTAATCAACTTCGTATGTACCGCGGTAAAAGGTAAGAGTGTCTTCTTCCCTCTAGGCTCATACATCTAGCAAACTCGACTCGAAGAAACTAGTTTTAAATCAAGAAAACGGATCATACCCTCCACGCAAAGCTAGAGAGTAATTGACAGTGGCTCATGACACTTCGCAATGGTAGATATTGTGCTTTCTGCTACATGAAGAAGGCTTCCACTGCTCTTCCGAAGAAGAACCAAGTAATCATCTACAAAACGGACCGTTTTTATCAGCACTTAGCTGTCTAGATTACTCTGGATCCTCCTATCTGCGCTTGCAGGAAACAAGTCACTAAGTGCAGGCGCTGTGCACGAGCCAATACACACTCCCTTTTTTTTGCAGGTAGACTTTCCCATTCCACTTAACAAAGGTTGACGAGACGTACAAGGACATTAAATTCAAGGAACCATCAACTGAAATACCAGCTTCACTTTGAAACAATACGGCGCCAAATTTATGAATACAGTCTTCAATGCATTCTACAAGCTGCTGATGAGGCAAAGAGTAGTAAAGGTTCTTTATATCTATTGAAAGAAATTCTACATCTGCACCATGAAGGCTTCTCAGGTAGTCAACTTGTTCTGAGCTTCTGATTAAAAATGGGTTGTCAGGTTTCAACAGCTATAGCTTAGTTTGCAAAAACAGGCCGTAGTTTGCAAAAACAGGCCGACTTCCTTCTGCCACGAATCACGTTCAGTGACGATGACCCTAAAAGGCGCCTCTGGCTTGTGGGTCTTGACAAAAAAAAAAAATCTCGAGTGCATTTTTTTCCCGAATTCGTGATTGCGAGCAAAAGCCTGGATAAATCCAGCTGCTTACACAACTTCTTCGCTTGCGCTTTTGCCTTCTGCACTAAGAAGAGTTGGTGCCGATTAAACACTGAATTAACTGCGTCGTGGGCTTTCTTTCGATAAAAATCTCGTCGATACAAATCATCTACCTTTGTTAAGTGGAATGGGGAAGTCTACCTGCAAAAAAAAAGGGAGTGTGTATTGGTTCGAGCATAGCGCCTGCCCTTAGTGACTTGTCTCTTGCGAGCGCAGATAGGAGGATCCAGAGTAATCTAGACAGTAAAGTGGTGATAAAAACGGTCCGTTTTGTAGATGATTATTTGGTTGTCCTTCGGAAAAGCAGCGGAAGCCGTCTTCAGGTAGCAGAAAGCACAATATCTACCTTTGCGAAGTGTCTTGAGCCACTGTCAATTACTCACGAGCTTCCTGTTGAGGGTATGATTCATTTTCTTGATATACGTAAAAATAGTTTCTTCGAGTCGAGTTTGCTGGATGTGTGAGCCTAGAGGGAATAAGGCTCCCTTACCGTTTACCTCGGCACATACGAAGTTGATTAAGAGAGGAGTAGTAAAAACATGCCTGTCTAACGCAGTCAATAAGTCATGCACCTGCCTAATGACAAGTTTCAGTAATCAGGTTGATCCCCTTCAGGAAGCGGGTTACCCGAGGTACCTCGTAGTAGCAGTAACAGAACGCATGCGCATACAAAGAAAAAACACAAGGTTGACAGATAAAGAAGAATGTCCCAACAAAATTGAAGTAATGCCTTATATTCACAGGTTTTCCCACGGCCTCAAAAAGACTGGAGAGAAAATTGGATTTAAAATTTGCATGTCAGCCCCAGAAAAATTGTCCCGCATGTGTAAGGACACATGTCCGGACGAGCAGGATTGGAAGGCCTGCTCTGTACGGCATCAGAACCCTCTTGTAACTTGCACCGACAACGTTGTATACAGGTTGCCGCTTTCACGTGGCAAGCTGTATATTGGACAGACAGGCCGGTGCCTGAATAAGCGACTCAGCGAGCACCACAGAAACGTTAGAGATGAGGGGCCAGGTAATTTGGCTCGTCACTGCCGTGGTCACAAGTGCGCGCCTAAGTTCGGGGAGTGTTCAGTGTTAGGAAAAAAATAGCGATAAAAAAACGAGGGAGATAATCGAAGCCGCGGCGACTGAAAAAGAGGGATTGGAAAATTGTGTCAGTGATCCTTCGGTGTCGTTATAAAGAAAAGACTTAGCTTTCTCAGATTCAAGGCAGCGGGCGATGTGCGAAACGTGCTCACTGATTGGTGGTTTTTATTGTGCTTTTTGTTCTCATTCCTTGACGCATCATGAACTTGACAAAATAATCGTTGTTAGTCGTCTATACCTGTACCATACGTGATATTTAAAAGGCTGTCAGCGCCAAATAAAGATCGTTCAGCGAAAGTTTAGCGTTCGTGTTGTGTCCCTTGAAAATTGTGCGCTATGGATCCTCATATTGACTACCCACTTGCCCGAACCCTGACCCTTCTAAGTTATACCCAGTGAGTGCACCGCGTTTAAAAGTGACACTACTCGCATCACGCACTAAAAAGATATTTTAACATCGTCTTTTCAGTTGGTGAGAGAAGACTCTCGTGCCCTGAATCCTGTGTCGTCTGTAGCAGTGGTTAAAAGATCGCTTTAAGCGCTCACAACAAAAATGTCCAAGTTGAGCAGTCTAGGAAGACGGCCATTTCTGGCGAGGAAAGGTGCGTACCCTTGTGCACCTTGCCGAAGCACCCCTCGCCGATCTCCTCGACGAAGTGGATGCAGTCGGCCGATATCTCGACGTCGTGCAACACCTTGCGCAGCGGCGTCTCGGGCGCCGACGAGTAGTAGGTGGGGTTGGTCACGTACTGCTGCATGCACTTGTGGAGAGAGCCCGCGGCCGCGCGCCGGGCGTCGGCCGCCCGCCGACGGTGGCGCCGCACCAGCACGGCAACCACGACACCAGCCAGCGCTAGGGTGCCCAGCACCGCCAGCAGGCCCGTGAGCAGCGGGGCCGGACCGCCGCCGCGGTCCCCTGCCGTCGCCGCCGGCCGCCAGGGCTCGGCCGAGCCGCCTCCGCCACCCGAGGACTCCTGCGTTACCGTGGGCCGCTGTACTACGCACACAACCTTTGACAAAAGCCTTGACCATGTACACAACCTTTAAACAGCCGCGCGACGAACGTCTTCGTCACCTTATAGACATTCAGAGCTTCACGGGAATGCCCCACTGTATACGGCGGAAAAAAAGCAAACGGTGCGGCCTGAAGATTTCCGCGGTGAACAACGGATGTACAGCCGCAGCTACTGCAGCCTTCAAAAGACGACGTTCTCTTGGATGCGCAACTACGTGTTCTGGACCCGAGCACCTTGCCTCAGACCCGCCCGTTGCTGTCTAATTTCGCATTTTTTGCTCGGATCACACCGCTGCAGTGCATTGCCCTATAGACTGACGCGCAATGTGCTAAAACCGGCGCTAAGGCAGATCTGACAAACGGGACTCACGCTGCGGTCCCTTTTGTAAAGTCTGCACCTGCGCTGCTTTTTTTTAACATCGAATGCCCACGCTATTATAGCTGCCGCGGCTGGCTGTAGCAAGGATACAGTCGCAGTGGATTCGAATAAGTTCGGACTGGGTAGACACGCTGCGAGACGCAGGCACGCGAAGGAGGAGGAATACACTCGGCTCAAATTCTGCAGAGGAGGTCAGTTGCAGCTGGCCTCGGAAGAAGAACAGGATTGGTTGGTTGGTTGGTTGGCCTCAAGTAGAATGGCACATACCCACTACGGGGGAGTGGCCAAGACACAGGCGGTGAACTGTTTGAATGATTAAGAGTTTTAGAGGTAAAGGAGTATTAATAGGGTATAGGCTGACAGATTGGACGACGCAACGAAAGGGGACCTGTTAGCAGGGAGATCGAAGATGGGAGGACGGCATTATGTGCAAATTTGAATGCAACATATGGAATGATTCAATTTTGTATTGACTGAAAGAGAGACAGAAAAAAAAAAAAATAATAATAATAATAATAATAATAATAATAATAATAATAATAATAATAATAATAATAATAAATTAAAAGTTTGAGAATCAGAAAAATGAAAACAAATAGAAAAAGGAAAAAAAAATAATATTAGCATGGGAGTCGCTGTGTTTCTAAAAGAAATTTTTGAACTGCACAGCGCGCACTCCTGTTGCTTCGTCCAAGCGAAGTAGCGCCAAAGGAAAGAACAACCTCAGAGGACACAGGCAGACCCAGCTGGTGAAACGGATTTTCTAATAGGCGCCTCCTCAAAGAAGAGAATCGGCGGCAGAACAGCAGGAAGTGATCCACTGTCTCAGGCTCGGCACAAAATGGACACAGTGTAGAAACCGCCAGACCAGATCTGTGAAGGTAGAAATTAAGCAGAGGAACTCGGCATCGCAAACGCGTGAAAGAGACCTCCAGTCTGCGCGAACTCCAGTCTTTGCTGCTCCAAGGGTGCAGAAGATGCTTGTATTCGGGGGATGAAGTAAGCGCCGAGGCTGAAAATTCCTGAAATATTGTGTAACTGCGAAACCTCACCGCAGCTGTATATGCGCAGGTTGGCAGGACAGCAATTATTGGGCCACAGAGAGAGGCCCTTGCTAATGAATCAGCAACCTCATTTAACTGAATGCCCACGTGACCCGGTACCCAAAGCAACCTCACCGAATTTAGATGAAGCGGGATCAGCTGCTTAAAGAGGCGTAATGCCCGAGACTCAGAGGGTGATGATAATGAAAAGCAAATAGATAGAGAGTCCGTCATAACCATGACTTTGGAAACGGCAGGATCTAATTTACGTAAGGCTAGAATGGCAGCTAATAATTCGGCCAGATAAATTGGAGTGAAGTCAGGGAGACGGAGAGAAAAGGACCATCCCAATGCAGGTGAAAAAATGCCCACACCTGCCTTTTCACGATCCTGCGAGGCATCGGTAGCAATGAGAATATGAAAAGGAAAGGATCTTAGGTGGTCCTGTAACAAACCGAGAAGGAGAGGAAAGGGCTGGAGCTTGGCATTCGATGGGAAAATGTTATCAAATGCAATCTCGACTGAAGGTGAGATGTTATGCAGTGGATGGATATCTGTGAGCTTAATGTTTAAGGGATCGAGGAGAGACTGCACGAAACATATCTGCGGAGTATGCAAACGAGACCAGGTGGCATTTAAAAAGACTGCGGGCTGACTAAGAAATATTACATTGGATGTGTGGAGAGGAGAGTCGTACAAATTTAAAAAGGTTTGGACTGTTAAAAGGCGAAATCTGGCTAATAAAGATGGAATTCGCGCCTCAAGGTGCAGGACAACATTAGCTACATACTTTGGAAGTCCCAAGCAGAGGCGCAACGCCTCACGCTCCAAGAGCACAAGCGGTCGAAGTTTATAGGCAGGAGCTCCTGAGAATAAAACACATCCGAACTCCAAAATTGGGCGGACATACATTTTATAGATCAGCAGAAGTGTGTGCCTTCTCATCCCTGACCTAGTGCTGCAAAGCCGACGCAGGATTCCAATGGTCCGAGCTCCTTTTAAAGAAACTTGCTCAATGTGAGGCCGCCAGGAAAGAGTAGAGTCATAGATCACTCCAAGAACAGGAGGTGAAGCTTTCGTCTGCTTCTTCTTCTTCTTCCTTAGTAAACATTTCTTTTTTCTTCTTCTTCATCGCCTACCACTTCTCGATTTTTTTTTCTTCATCTAAAACCCTGAGAAGATAAAAAGGTCGAATTCGCGACATTGTTTACACGCCAGATTAGCTCTTGTTTGGCGGGCTCCTAGGTCATAGATGTCTGTAGGCAGGTCATAGTTGCCTTTCCATTAGGAATTCCCACAGTTTACACTCGGTGATTCCTGAGTATAAACACGCATTTTTCGAGCCAGAGAGCATGAAATAGTGAATTTATTTCTTGGCGCCATCGTTCTTTTTGCTTGTTTACTGCCAATAGGAAATAATCACGTCACTGAAATTCCTATGCTGTTCCTGCCACAACTAAATAATGGTAAGAAGAGTGATCCAGGCAGTGAGCCTGAGAACACACCTTTGCGGCAGGCGAGAAGTTGCGGTTCATTCCGGCTATCTGGTGATGCGTGAAAGAACCTGCAGAGTGGGGCTGCGTTGGACTGCTCTGGGGATACCCGTTGCCTTGAGCTGAAAGGGAAGATACTGCATGAGTGAGGGAGAAAGCGCGCCGAGCAGTGAACGCCAAAGCACACGGGTAAGAGGATAGAGGCAGACAAGGCGAAAAGCGGGTTACATTTCCACGTCTTGAGCTTAAACGACTAATGAAGTTCCAGTGACTCTTGCGCTGGGCGATGTCGGCGGTAAACCGCTGAAGTAGGGTCAGTTAAACAAACGGGTAGGCACCGTTTATAAGGGTAGACAAATTCATCTATGCCCCCAATGAAGAGCGGCATTTCACGCTTATATAGGGCCAGATTTTGTGGACACTTATTACCCCAGGGATACAATCTTTGAAAGCTTCCGAGTTAGCAAATGTGACGTTTCGGTACTTCCTGAATGAGACCTATCCCCTCCTGCAACTATAATTTTACTCCACCTTCCTCATAAAAAAGAATAAATAAAAATAAACAGACTCCAGCATTGCATTTTACGTGCATCTGGTCTGTACAAAAGTAGAGCCATGCAGGCCTAGCACATGCCGGAGTCGAACGCGAGTCGGTTCCTGCATTCCATGGCTACAGCGTAACAGGCAGGACGCAGTAAGGAAGACACAACACAGCGCCGTGTTGTGTCTTCCTTACTGTGCCCTGTCTATTGTGCTGTAGCTATGGCTTACTCTTAAGAAAGAGGCTTCTTTAATATAGCCCAATGCCCTACCACGCTTAGTTTGTTTAGAGAGCCGCGGCTGCGCTGTGGGCAGGAGTGCGCCCGCGCTTGCCGCCTCTGAGCAGCGGGGCGCGATCGTGCACCGTATTATGCTAAAACCCTGCGCCAGCAGCAACAGGGGCATTCAGCGGCGCTGCTCGGACGACAACGGTTCTGCGGCAGTTCGCACGCCGTCACATCATTCTGGACGGCTTTTATCGAGGGAAAGAGCGCGCGCCACACCTTGCACTCGGCGCAAGGGCGTGCGCACTGCGGTACCTACCGACGGGCGCCTTGCTGCATGGCTCGTGGGGCCGCTTAGGCTTGAGGTCACTGGTGCAGAGGCAGACGAAGGTGCCGTTCACGTTGTGGCAGCCGGCCTCCAGGCCGCACAGCGTCGAGTTGTGCGCGCACAGGTCCAGCTCTGCACGTAAGGACAAAAGGTGGGCGCGCCGCCGCGATTATTAATCCGCTGAATTACCTCGGAGGCGAAGTTTCTTACAACTTATCACTGTGTCGTTTTCAATCAAGTGTATGACATTTTGCATTCATGCCGGCCAAGACCAGGGACAGCGTGTGCCTGCTGGTTCGCCTGACCATTCGCGTTTCTGCGAAACGGACCACAAAGCGCGACAGGAAAGACGAGCAGCTGGAAGTCTTGTCAGGGTAATGCCAAGCGACAAAGGTGAAACAAAGTGTACTAAAAAAATTGCGCAGTAACACGAGGACTAAAGTGAAACGAAGTATTGAGATCGCAACATGGTCGTTTGTGTTTGATAATTGAGAGGCAAGCAAACAGGCCGGCTCACGCAAGCAATATTACACAATACAATATACATCGACAAGATCCTCCAAACTTTGGTGTCCACCGTTGACCATGGCGCACTGCACAATGCTGGTTCGGCACGCTCCGCTAAGCAGAAGTCCTGTCCCGGACATGCTGCCAATCCCGTACTGTATATAGGACGTCGTGAAAGCTTGAGGGGCGCTCCGTGCCAAGCGACCAGAACCATGGACAGCCAGTTCACCACAGAAACATGACCACGGTAACGAACTTGAAAAGGATTGACCGGTGGGCGAGTCGGTGAATCGTTTTGTTATTGGCGGGGTTTCCTCTCTCTGTCTGCCCACTATGTGTGCAGCTCTTGCGCTCTTTCTAAACGCGGTAATGAGCTTTATTAAAGCGGGCCTAGCGCTTGGCTCTTGAATCGTACTCCGCCTGCCGCCTCCGACACGCGCGCTCGCACGAGACACCCCTCCCACACACACACACACCTGCGATTTTGTTTTTGTTGTTGTTCTGCCGGTGGCTAGGCGGTTTTAAGTTATCTGAGCGGGTTCCAAGCATATGGGTACACTCTTGCTTACTACACCCGTCAGCCTTTTAAGTTCAATCCGCACTTCTCCGCGAAGCTCGCTTATTCGACGCCACACGTTCAACTGCAGGCTCGAGCGCGAAAAGAGGATGGGCAAACAACGCCCAGCGACAAGGATGGCGCTCTCTCTTTGTGCTAGCCCGTCGTAAAGTCGGCCTTGCTGCGCACCGCCCGCAAGGGACCTCAAATGAGAGATGATTAAGGACACACATAACGAATGGAGGCATTCAGCATTCCCGTGCCGCACTGCGTACCTCCACAAGATGCTCTGGGAAGCGACGCCTACTGCTATCACGGCGGACGGCACGTGGATCCCCGATCGCCGCATCATAGGGATAACGGTGCACCGTCAAGAATATGCGTCGTGAAGCGAGCGCACACACGTCAGCACTGGCGACGATGCGAGAGGGACGCTGCGTAAAAGGAGCCGCGGTCGCGCACTCCTTCTGCGGGCGCATAAACCTCGGTATATACACGCGGCTTTCGCGACGGACAGTCAGCGGGCGGAGGAGAAGCTAATCAGCGGAGAGGAGGTGGCGTCGAAGGGCGCTGTTCCGAGACAGGACAGTCTCGGGGCACCGTTCACTCGTCGACCCAGTTCGCCCGTCTCGACGACTCGCGGGCCGGGCCACGTGCGGGCGATTGATAGAGTGCCTGCTACGCGTCCGGCCGAGCGGAGCGGTAAACGAAGGGCGGCCGACGTTTGAGATGGTGCGCTGTCGCGAGAAGATAAATACGCCCCAGGCTGGAGATGGAAGCCATTCGAGGAGGCAGCGAGGCGTCGGCGTCCGGATGAGTTTGATATAGGCGCTTCATCGCATTCAAGCTCGCGCGTAGCCGCTTCTGGGAAATCGGGTTCGTGAAAAATTAGATTTACTAAGGACGACCTCTGCGGAGCACTGCCAACCCTCTCCTTATATTTCAAGAAAAAAAAAAATCCGCAGTAAAATACAGAGAAAGCGGCCATGTCATCGTACTTTAGGAGGCGTAGACGTTCGTCACGGCAGAGACCGAAACAAGGCGCCCGCTTTAAAGTGAAAGCCTCGGAGGCTTACGTGCTAGAGCCTAAACACTGTTTACTCCGAAGAACCTGCCTTTACGCGCCCTCCTTGAGTTTCAACGCGTAGCTTGAACGCGGGCCTGACGTGGTAATTAAGCGATAAATGAGTTCCAGGCTAAGGA
Source organism: Amblyomma mixtum (assembly GCF_055824585.1). Lineage (NCBI taxonomy): Eukaryota > Metazoa > Arthropoda > Arachnida > Ixodida > Ixodidae > Amblyomma > Amblyomma mixtum. The sequence goes on from NC_143014.1 coordinate 33,914,196, forward strand.
CCCCACCCGAAAGCGAAGCTCGCATCGATATAATAAACCTTGTACTCTCTCTCTCGCCCTTTACACCGGGCATGGATGTTGTGTCTGGACTAGGCGCTATATTATGAATTTCAGCTGCTCTGCTTGGAAACTGAGGCCATTCATTGTCAGCCAGTGAATCTCACTGCACACCTGTTTGACAGGAGCTACCCCGAGGTAGCTGGCGTCCGGCCCTTTTGTGCTGGGAGGAATAGGAACGCGAACACAAGGACGATAGGTAGAATACAACAAAAGTAATAATAATAAACAGAATAGTATGAAGAGCTCTCACGTCTCGTCTGATTGTCAGAGCATTAATATGTCATTACGAGCCGTCTTTCCGGACATTCTTGCGTTGGGGCGCTAATCTAGCAAGGTATATAGTACAGAGTGTTTCACCTAAGACTTTCTGCAATTCCTTAATAAGGCTTTCTGAGTTAGGGTAGCTCTTCTTTCGGCATAGCATTGTTAGCGGTGTAATGCATCGGAGTACAGCTAAGATGTGCTAATTAGGAGGCTGGTTAACTAATTTTGAGCAGTTAACATTGTAACTATTACTGTTAGGCCCCTTACCTACTGAGAGGCGTGTAGACCACCGTCAGTAATACGTTAATGTTAAGAGAGCAGCGCAGACAAGAAAACAAACGTGAGTTGGTGGTGCTTCGTCATGTGGTGGCAACCAAAGCCAGGAAAGCAGGCGTAGAAGTCGCGCAGGTAGGCTGGCTTAGTGCTCGGAACAAACTGTTTATTTGGGCGAGCTTGCGACAACGACGAAACGGCAGCGATGGAAACGGACGCACTTGAGGGGCGTCGGGGCAAGAATGACTGAGGCCGACGGGCAGTCCCTATTTAAACAAGGCTATCTCGATAACGGGCGTACTACGTCTTAGGGGAGGGCCCCGAACGTCACAGAATCGCCCGAGTGCGATCGTGAATCGCCAACAATTGTGAAAACGGCCATAAGTACCGGGGAGTTTCCCTATGTAACGCTTTTCGGGCACTTAAGAAGAAATAGGTGAAAATAATTCTAGCAGCATATAGCGGGCATTACGACACCCTGCGTAGCTAACAGTAAATAACAAAGCCGCGCTTCACCGGCGACAAACAAATAATACTGATGAAAACAAATTAACATAGCGAAGCCTCGCGCCAATATTATGGGCGTAATGAGGATAATTGCTCGGCAGGACATGCGGTGCTTGAAACTGATTAGTGTGAGACAGCCCAAAACTAGGGAACAGCTACGTGGTCGAAGGTGGCAGAGAATCATTTGAAGTCACGAAGTAGGGAAGCTTCGCAGGGACAAGGTGGCCGACAGCTGCGAATAACTAGCTTTATTCAGGATTACCAGTAGGGGCATTTCACCTGCTCTATTTGGCCCGGGAGGTAAGAGTGGTGGTGATTATCTTTTTTTTTTGTAAAACTATCGAGCCTCAGGTACCTTACACCAAGCAAAGTTCACTCTTTCGGCCTTGTAGTCAAGTGCAGGTGGAAAAGGAAGTGAAGCAAAATGTGGCATAAAATATAAATACGAAAGCATCCGATAACTGAACGTTAACTGACCGATATCGAACGATAACTGAACGACATCGAAAATATGGCATTTGTAGAGCGTAGGCGCCTAAGTCGCTTCATTTTCGCTAAATTTAAGATTCAGCTAATAGAATGCACCGCTGTGAACGAACCAGCGACAGAGTACAAGAAGCTAGGTCACTGGTTTGAGCGAAGGTGCCAAAAGAGTATTGAAATACTGACAGTCACAGGCATATGCGACAAATGTCCTCAGAGATTCCGAGATCTTTCAAAATCGTTTCGACAGAAGAGGTGCGCGGGAGTACGCCGCTGTAAAATGCGAAGGGCGGTAAATGCGCGTTCTCCTATGAACGAAACAATTTGAAATCTGATTTGCTCCACACGTGTGCAGTAGAAGATAAGATTTCAGTATGGCGTTTTGCAAGACTGTGGCGAAGTGTAAGAAAAGTGGATTTGCACTTTTCGATGCCTCGGAGCCTCGCCAACACTTTCCAGGTTTCCCAAGTGGGAAACTTCGAAAGTGTTGGCGCGCAAGTGCCGTCAAGCAGGGTATGTAACTAGGTTGAATAACACAACAGAAAGGGATCCTAAAAAAGTGGTTTCCCACTACTTCTCTTTATATTTAAATATTCGGACAGCTGAAGAAACGTTACAGTCGTTTTAGGAGGCCGGCGTAAAGGCAATGAAATGCACGGCATAGCGGCAGCCACCATGTCCATTCTCCAATTTCGATGTGGCGTTCGGTACGTACAAAAACAACAAAACCAGCATGCTGCAGCGCATGCAGCAAGCAAAATGAAACGCAGTATATCGCGAACTTTTGGTTTGGTTTATGGGGTTTAACGTCCCAAAACGACTAAGGCTATGAGAGACGCCGTAGTGGAGGGCTCCGGAAATTTTGACCACCTGGGGTTCTTTAACGTGCACTGACATCGCACAGTACACGGGCCTCTAGAATTTCTCCGCCAAAGAAATTCTAGCCGCCGCGGCCGGGATCGAACCCGCGTCTTTTGGGTCAGCAGCCGAGCACCATAACCGCTGAGCCACCGCGGCGGCATCGCGAACTTTTGCTCCGCATCTGGCAGCGATCATATTTGCTGCTTTGACAGCCAACCAACTTTTCTCCCTATGGCCTTTGTGAGCTACCTCACAAAAAATACGCGGGCCTCGATTTCGGGAAATCATCGCTGTCTGCCAAGACAACTGCTGTAAGGCAATCAGGTGTTGCCACGGAGAGTGCTGGGTAATGCGGACACGTAAAAGACCTCGTAGGCAGTGATTGTACAGCGATAAGTGCAGGTTGGCAAAGTACCGCATTTCGTATTCATTATTTTTTCTGTCGAGTGGCTCTCACTGTGCGAGCAATGCGACTTACGAGAGAAACACTCAGGACGCACCTCGTTTCGCGGTGAAATGGATACACTTATAATCAGCCGCCGCGGTGGCTCAGTGGTTATGACAACCTGCTGCTGACCCAAAAGTCGCGGGTTCGATCCCGGCCGCGGCGGCTGAATTTCGATGGAGGCGAAATTTTAGAGGCCCGTGTACTGTTCGATGTCAGTGCACGCTGAAGAACCCCAGGTGGCCGAAATTTCCGGAGCCCTTCACTACGGCGTCCCTCATAGCCTGAGTAGCTTTCGGACGTTAAGCCCCCCACAAACGAAACTTCAAATTAGTTTCTGGTGTCCCATTTTTTTTTTCAGCCAAATTTTTGTTTGCAGGTCAGGAGGAAAGACCATCTAACTTTCCAACTTCTTGAAGAATTCCTTTGTTATTCAAATCGCTGACTCCTGTCACAACAGCCGAGATCGCGTTCAATTTTACAGCAAATCCAAGTGAGCCAGGAGAGACCAAGAGAGCTAACTACAATTACTATTCAGGTGCTGACAGGCACTATTAAATGCTCTGTGCCGCTTCCATCATAACAGGTACTGCGTTTGTGGAGGAGAAATTAATAAGCTTCATCATTGTGAGGGATAATAAGGCCTCGGCACGGTCACTTGATTTGGCTGTGTGGCTGCCTGGTCGGTCCAGCATATTTTTGATACATGACACCCGAAGCGCTCGTTGGCCTGAGGATGAAATGTCTGACGCTATTTTGAACCGCCACGCAGTGAAAGCATTAGTGATGGGGAGCGAGTTCATACGTAGTTCAGCATCTTGCATCACTGCCATTTGAACGGCCTGCTCTATTCGCCTTTTTGTTCGCTGCATCGAAGCGTGCATTCTTCGACGACTTGGTGCTCCTCCCGCCATGAAACCAGCGACAGCGCCGCATCTCGACTTTTTCCTTCGGGCTCAATCTGTCGGCACGTGCCGCGCTGTTTACTCCCCGGGCGATATACAGGCAACCTGTCGGCGCCTTTTGCGCGCAGCGCTCCCGATGTGCGGGTCGTACGTGGTCCATTCTCGTTTTGCGGAAGACGCTTTTACGAGCGCGGATCGAACGGGCCCCGCAGATGTCGCCGGCCGCCGTGGACGAGCCTGACAAACAAGCACGCGGGAGGTCGCCTCGTGCCTCTCCCGCCGGGGCAGCACGCGACGTTGTTTTACGGCCGCCGGCCGCGGCTGTGGGGGCCTGGTGCGGCCGTGCCGCCCACGCCAACTCTCGGTGGAATGCAGCAAGTGCCGGACAATGCTGCCGTGGCGTGGGGGGGAGGCTAATTAGGACTCCTGAGTCTTCACGTGGGATCTAGTCCCACGTAAGGGCGGCGTCGCAGGCGGTGGATGGCACTCGTACTACGGACGACGCTGTTTACCAACGTCTGTTGACAGCGGGTTTGGCATGGCCTTTAATGGACCATCAAGGACCGTATTTTGAAACGATCGTTTTTCCTTTTACCCCTTTACTCTTGGGCCGCCGCGGTGGCTCAGTGGTTATGGCACTCGGCTGCTGACCCGAAAGACGCGGGTTCGATCCCGGCCGCGGTGGTCGAATTTCGATGAAGGCGAAATTCTAGAGGCCCGTGTACTGTTTGACGTCAGTGCACGATAAAGAACCCCAGGTGGTCGAAATTTCCTGAGCCCTTTCCTACGGCGTCTCTCATAGCCTGAGTCGCTTTGGGACGTTAAACCCCCATACACCATACCCCTGTAATCTTTTATCCCTTTATCCCTGTTAGTCGTGGCTTGTGACGTCATTACTGACAAGGTATGAATCGACCAACGCCTGCGACTTTGCTACCGGAGGCGACGAGTTAGACATGTTTTGCTGTCTGTTATGACGTCACAAGCTACAGCTACCAACCGTATAAGGAAAAAAGAAACCACAGGAACAAATAATTTCATTGTGTGTTGGCAATGCGATAGCATTAGTGACGTCACGTCCGAAGTGGTGACGTCGCTTCCTTTCTGGTGACGCCAGTTGAATCTAGCCAATAGGCGAATTTTATTACTGCTGACGCATTTTGGTCCGATGAGACTTCTAATGCTCTCGCATTGGTGCTGCTTTCACGCGGTGGGTCGGCAAACGCTGCTCGTCTTTTACGGCGTTCCACGGTAGAGGTAGGGGGGGGGGGGGCAGGAAGTGGACAGCCTGCGCCCAGGCGCTGTCGTAGACGGCGGTTGTGGCCACTAGTAGTAGCTGAAGGCAATGGCGTTGCATAGCAATAGCTGAGAAAGGAGAGGACATGATGGAGAGCACACAATGCGGCGAAAAACGCGTGGAAATTTGCCACCAGGGAGGTGGAGAACATCGCATAGAATATCTGTCCGAGGCTTTTTGGTTTACAACTGTACGGGAATATTCATGGCGCTACCTGAACTGTCGAAACTACTGCAAGACTGGATGACTGTATCCAACCATTGTGTACGCTGTAACTTCAGCGAACTGTTCACCGTGGAACACTCCTGACTTGCCGGACGAAGCATCCTGCACTTTTGGACAGTCAATCTGTTGGCCTGTTGAAATCTCTTTTCAGACTGAGGGTATTAGGGTTGAAGACCGTTTGCCTGCACGGAAAGAGTTATTGCCGAGCTGCTTACAGCCAACCAGGAAACTATTTTCACTGCCTCAGTGAACGTCGACCGCCACAAGCGCACGGTTCTTCCACCCACGCGAGCCATGAGACCTCAGAGGAAAGTCGTGCGTTTTCTTCGAACTTCCCAGTTAAATTGAGCACAGCTTAGCAGCGTGACAGCAAAACCGGGGACGCAGGTCGCAATTTGCTCCCACTGCTGTCTTTTCTCCTCTCATTTGCTGCTGGTTTCAACCAAAGAAAGCAGACAGCGCAGACGAGAAATTGTTTATTAGTGATTTCATAACCGATTTCATTAAATCAAGGGCGACTAAGTGCATCAAAGCTTTAGTTATCCGTACAGGCTTAGCAAGGCACGGAGTTTTGCTGACGCACAAATCAAGCCGAGCATTGTCACAAAAATTCCACGCATTATTTCTTTGAAATACCACGCCAGGCTTCTTGAAGCGGCGATGCGTTTATTATTTATCCGCTCCCTTTGTCGTCTCCTTCTGACCGGACGACTACCAGAAAAAACTCGCAATTCGCCAACTAATTTTGCAGAGTAGCATGGAGCACGAGTAGCAAGGTTTGTTTTCCAACGTGATCCGGTGACAGAAACCGTTGTACAGGTTTTCTTATGTTCAGCTCGTGCAAAGACGGTTCGATGGGTTAGTTGGCTCTGCATCATGAAGCGAGCAGCTCTCCGCTCTCCTGCGGCGGGCAATACTTAGGGCAGATTGGACGCTGCCCTAAAGAAAGGTTAAAAGAACAGCTTTAAAAAGTTTCGAAACTGAAGTCTGTCACCTCGGCATTCAGTGCAGAGATTCTGAATAAGCAAAAAACGAGAATAAACAGTGCATGCCACGTTATCGTGATTACCACAGTGCCCGCAAGGAATCGTGATAGACGTGCAAGAGAAACAATCGAAGCGTTGAAAATTAGGAGGCTGAGAAATACGTGCACCAGCACCCCGTCAATTGCATGGCTGCACAAGAAGCTGTTACTTCTGGGCGTAGCATTACCGTTGTCTTCATCTTACTGAGCATGGGTTTTGTTGTTTGATCTCAGTGCGTGTGCTCTGGAGTCTCTTTGGCGTCATTTGTGTATTTATACCTCAGTTATTAGTCAGCGCTGTGTTCGTCCGATTCTTCGTCCTACTTGTGTGTGCCTCAGATCACGCTGTTCACTTCAAGAGACAGTACGTGATTGAATACGTTCACACGTTCATGCGTGTTTAATGTCTGATTGCTGTCTTTTTTCTTTTGATGCAGTGGCTGTACGTTTACATTTCCCGAGTGTTGCTTTTCTGTTGGGTCGACAGACTCCCTAAGCTGTTCAGGAGAGCAAGCTGCCGGGCTAGTTGGTGAAGCATGTTAAATAGAATTCATCGCAAAAAAAAAAAAAAAAAAACAGACAAGGGACGAAGTAAGAGACACAGAGACGTTCACGAGCTGCTTTGAGCGGGCTCTTAAAAAAAACTTCCCCGGATAAAATGTACCTGGATAAAATGTCCCCAGAGAAAATGCCCACGGAAAAAATATCCAGACGTCCCAATTTTCTAGGTAGGAAATAATGTCCCCACACGGGTGCCACCAAACGTCCCGTAACCCCCCGTGTTTTGAGCATCCGCCTCGCATGCGGTAAGGGGGTTGTTCAATCTCCAGTGCAGCCGGATATCCGCAGGTTTTTTAATGGGTACAAGCTTTCCCCTGGCCTGGCGCTCAGCTTATCTTCGTTACATGCAGTACTTGTATGCAGTGCGCTATAAACTGAACGCCTTCCCACCCGTGGATACGTATGTATCCACGGGTGGGATGCGTACTGTACACGTACCGAGCGGTGGTACAGTGGGCGTAATCTCACCCCTGGCCTGGTGTTCGGCTTCTTTATTGTGGAATGCTTGGACAATGGATCTTTGACCTCAGGTTGAAAAGACGAAAACGCCTTGTGCCCTTGCGCCATAAAAAATCCCAATCATCGAGGAAGAGTCCAAAAAAAAAAAGGGCAAATTTTTGTCAAGTTGGTTCCCGAAGAATTCATCCTTTAGGTAATTTTTCTCTTGGGGACTTTTATCTCTAGTGGGCGCTTCCTCAGGGGACTTTTTTTTCGGGGACGTTATTTCCGGGGACGTATCTTCCAGGGCCAATTTTTTCCTACGCCCGTTTTGAGTAGCTTTTGGCCCCTCGCTTTTTCGTGAAGAATGGGAAATAAATGATCAGTTTGAATTGGGTTGATATAACGAGACAAATACTGGCCCACTATCACGATTCGAGCTGTTCTTCTACGGTCTTTGATGCCCCTTTTCAAGTACTTCAATCGTAGCACACAAATAAGCGTGCGCCCACTAAAGGCTTGTTCGGGCCGTGGCAGCGCGGCCCTTAGTTTCGAAGGGAAGCCACAAACGAGAGCAGCGTATCCCATAGCTCAATCGATTTCGAGCAGGGCCCTCCAGCGTCGCACCGCGCGGTCAATCGGTTCTCGCTCCGTCCAGAGTGATCACACTCGAGATTTGTTACCAACAGTGCCCGCGTAAGCACTTCGTTCAGCGTTCACCAGTCTTTTTGTTCTTTCACCAGGGCTTCACTTAAGCGCCGCTGCGGCGGTATTAAATGCACCGCTTAACGCGCGGTTTATTCACGCGGAAGGACCGAGCCGTAATAATGCACCGCACCGCTGGGAAGGAAGAGCCCCTCGCGGCCTTGCAACCAAGCCGGCGAGCGCAGCCGAGTGAGAAGATAAACAATAAACGTCGTCCTGATTAAATTCCACAGAGCAAACTCAACTAGCATTCTGAGGCCGCGACTCACCAAACACCGCAGGGAAAACTCGCAGGTGCGCTCAACCTTAGCGCAGGAAGAAACTCTCGTGAACAGGAAATGAACAAAAGAAGGGGGGGGGGGGGGGGGGATATTTTGGGACTGTTTACGTTGCCGCTGCGCTTATGTGTGCCGTAACACACGCTATCAGCGTTTGCGCCTGGACGCTTAAGATAAGGATACTTTAGTGAGAAACGAGAGAAATTGTCAACGACCAGAACCCGGGACCACTGAGGTATATTTCTTTACGTGAAGTTACAGCCACACAAGCGATGGCTGAGCCCGCTGCCTGAGATAAGCCTCGCTCGCGACTCCGTGCGCGACCTTGCCTTCGCTTTCCAACTGCGTCATCAACCTGCCGCGCTGGAAAGCACCTTCGGATTTTCCGGCAGACTCACCCCTGCTGCCAGCGGCGTCTTTGTTCAGTCTGCATCTGCGCCTTTATTTGGAGGCGATTTCGGCTTCTCTGGCTGAATCTTTCTAATGAATTCACACGGAAGAACATGCGACACCTTATGGACAGGGGTTAGTGAATTCACACGGCTTTTGCTAAGGGGGAACAGGTTGCTATAGAGAAATATTACAGTTCTAGTTTTTCAGAAAACAGTCATTGCAATAGAAGAAGGAACGGGTTCGTCAAATCCGTGCGAAGGTGAAGTAGAAAAACGTAAGGGAAAAAACATTGCACAGGTATTTCGCAACGTCGTGGTCGTACTCGTTACATTGCTGTTCCGGATTCTTGTCATGCCAGCAGGATTCACGTTCCTCGAACCAGGCAGTCGATTACCAAATGAATAACAGAATGATTTGTCTTCGTATACTGATAGCTGTTTTTGACTTCCTGAACCTATTGCCCGAGCTTTAACCATATAGCCAAGTGTTGTTTGTAAACGTCCTTATTTCAGTAGTTTCGGACAGGTAGGACGGGGCTCACCTGGAGCTTACGGAGGCGTTCGAAGTTCACTCGGTGGAGAGAGGCTTCCAAATAAGCGAAAAGCGCATCCCAAAACCTGTTGCCATGCAGCGTACCGGAATTTCTGTTATGCAGTTCGCCCCCGGGATAAAGCCCATATACTGAATTTTTGCTTTAAAAGAAAAATTACTAGATTCTCCGCGCCCGGTACATACCCCGTGGGTGCAGATCGTGTGTCCACCGCATATAAATGTATGCGGTCGTCCAGGGCAAGCATCAGAAAGGCTCGTAATAGAATAAACGCCGGGAATTTCACGCAATATTTGGCGATATTAAAAAATTACTCTGTAGTCTGCACCTATAGGTAGTCCGCAAGGAGAGAAATTTCAGCGTTTAAGCTTGTATAGCCCACGAATTGTGCGCCGAAAATTACGGCAATTTTCTGGTAATATCCGGAATTGCCAGCTGGCAAAGCAGGCGAGAGCAGGAGGCTGCGTTTCAGGCCAGCTCTTTTGCATGAGCGAAGTCCGGGCACGTCCGCAGCGAAAGATTGTGAGAAAGGTTTCTTCCGATTTTATTGTCCTATTGCACTAAAAACACATTCTTTGGCAAGATTGTGCATAGCTTGTAGTATATGAAGCGCAACAAATGTGTAAGCTGCGCTTGATCTACTACAGGGGTGCATTATGATCACTTGTGCGCTCGGGACCTGACGCCGCTAAACTTTCACAATGCCGGAAGCGGTACGACGCACGTGCCAACAACCTCTCGCAAGTCTTGGCTGCTCTATAACCAACCCCTCACATGTTTCCAACCGCTGCGATGAACCGGCAGACAAAAAAAACGACCTGCCATGTAGCAGGTCGCCATAGCAGAGCCAGTCGGCAAGCACGAGCTTTTTAGAGACGCGGTAAAATGAACGCAGGCATGAGCACAACTTGTTTGCAGAGCAGAAGCCACGTGCCCGGGGCGACGGCTTCCCGAGGAGGGCTTCACTAAAATCCAATGCCAGGCAACCACACAGGTCTGGACGCCGCCGCCTCGCCCGCGTAGCTTCCACTATATTGAGAAAAAGTTAGAATGGATCGCACTGACGTCATAACAGGCGGCGTGTTAGAGACCCGGAACATACCAAAAATCTGTGCATTTTTCTAATACTCTGTCGTGTCCGGTCGCTGTGTTGAATGCAGCGAAAGACGCACACGGTACTTTAAGACTTCGTTTATTTAAAGCCGATGAGGGTGCGACCAGCGTCGACCGAGGCAGGAGCCGAACTGGCCGCCCGAAGAAAGGAGGGAGCGGAGAAGCGTCCACGGGAGGGAGTGGCTTCCCAAAACAGGAGGAGGATGCGGGGGGCGCACCATGGGGGGGCATCTGGCGACAGCGTGCGACGAGGGGCAAGTGGTCGTTAGGAGGAGGATGCGAGTGGTCGTTAAGAGGAGGATGCGGGGCGCACACACACAAAAGCAATAAGGGGACACAACACTTCCTTCCCCCTTAGAAAGTTGCCTGGTATCGTGCAGGGGGTCGGCGCTCACGCGTGGAGGCGCGCTGGCTTTGTGCGCTCGGGGGAGAAACACTTGTAGGCTGGCTGTTGTTCGCTGTGTCTCCTAGGTCTGTCCTGGGCGAAGTCTCTTCTTCCGGGAAGAGGTGCCAGGCTATGTGGGAAGATGGTGCACGTGTTCTCTCCGCTGGCGGACAGCTCTCAGACGGCGTCGTAAATCTACGCAGCTGGTTGAGATGTCGGCGTGCTACTGTGCCATGTATGTTGACGAGCCAAGAGCGCAGGCCTATGCGTCTGACAATTGTAGCTTCCTCCCAGCGTGGCTTTTTCAGAAACTGTCGGGCGAGGACGCGCTGCCCCTCATTAAGCGTGCCGCAGCGCGGAATTGCTTTTTCTTCCCGGAACGTCTCTGCCTTTGGCTCGGGGAGGATGGCTGTGAGCTGGGTTCGCATTTCACGCTCGAACATCATTTTCGAGGGGGTCTCGCCTGTTGTGCTCTGAACCGTCGTGTGCTGCTTGAAGAGAAAGCGCGCAAGGCGGCGCTGCAGCGAGCCTGTCTGATCTCTTTCAAGGGCGCGTTTTAGCTCGGCTACGTAGCGCTCGGCTTGTCCGTTTGTCGCTGGGTGGTAGGGGGCCGATGTAACTGATGAGATCCCGTTGTCGCGATAAAACTTGAGGATCTCCGCAGACACAAACGGTGTTCCGTTGTCCGACACTACCTTGCGCGGCAGGCCGAACGTTGCAAATAGTGATCGGAGGTTGTCAATGACTGCTGCCGAAGTCGTCTGTCCCATTTGCCTTATCTCAAGCCACTTTGTGTAGGCATCTACGACCACAAGGAAAGTGCAGCCCTCAATTGGTCCTGCAAAATCAATGTGCAGTGTGTGCCATGGTGTGTCTGGCTTTTCCCATTCTGGGACAGGAGCTTTCGGCGGGGCGCTCCGACTGCTCTGGCAAGGCTTGCATTCTCGCACCACTGTTTCGATGTCGTTGTCAATGCCAGGCCACCACATGTAGCTTCTGGCACACTTTTTCATTGCAACGATGCCCCGATGTCCGGCGTGGATGAGAGACATAGCTTGTGCGCGTAGTTCTCTCGGCATCACAACTCGGGACCCAAATATGATGCAGCCGCGATGGGTGCTCAACTCTGTAGCTCGCCTGCGGTAAGCGTCGAAGTTGTCCCCTTTGAGTTTATGCACGTTGCCTTGTTGAACAGCTGTGTAAACTAGCCGGAGAGCTGCGCACTTCTGCGTAGATGCTGCAACTGTGCCTGCTGTAAGCGGAGGTTCTGGCAGTGCTTCGAACATCAGAACGTCTCCTGGTGGAAATGGTTCGTCAACAGTTGCGTCTAGTGGCAGACGGCTTAGCGCATCGGCGTTTTGATGTTTACTCCCATTGCGGTAGACCAGAGCGTAGTCGTACGCTGAGAGTTTGATGCACCAACGTGTCATTCGCGGAGACAAAGTTGGTGGCATAGGCCTTTGTGGTCCCAGAATGCCCAATAGCGGTCGGTGATCGGTTATAAAGGTCACCTTCCGGCCGGCAATGTACTGGTGAAAATGTGTCGCCGCGTAGACGATGGCTAGCCCTTCTTTGTCAAGTTGCGCGTAGTTGCGTTCTGCTTGCGACAACGTACGTGAGGCGAAGGCGATGGGAGCTTCCCTTCCTTGCTCGTCAGTTTGCGATAGAAACGCGCCGACTCCGTACGGTGATGCGTCGCAAGCCAAAAGCAGAGGCTTCCTTTCGTCGTAGTGGCGGAGGACTGTACATCTTCGAATCAGGTCTTTCAGGGCATCGAATGACTGCTGATGGCGTGGCGACCATGTCCATGTCACATCTTTCCGAAGGAGTTGGTATAAGTCGTTGGCCACGGTAGCTCTTTGTTCCAAGAACCGGTCGTAGAACGTCAAGAGTCCGAGAAAAGCCTGTAGCTCCTGCTTGTTTGTTGGAGCTCGTGCTTCTGTGATCGCTCGCACTTTGTCCTCGGTAGGGTGAATGCCTTCCGCATCAATTCGGTGTCCCAGAAATTGCACCTCTGGCACCGCAAAACAGCACTTCGATTTGCTTATGCACAAATTAGCGTTTGCTAGCCTTTCGAGAACGAGCTCTAGGCGCACTGCATGCTCTTCAGTGGAAGTGCCACTGATGATGACATCGTCAAGGTAGACACAAACTCCTGGGATGCCCTGAAGCACTGTCTCCATGAATTTTTGAAATATGGCCGGGGCTGCAGCTACGCCAAAAGGCAGTCGCTTGACTTTGTACAAGCCTTTCAGTGTGTTAATTGCCAATAATTCAGCAGTTGACTCGCTCACCTTCAGCTGCTGATACGCCTGGGTGAGGTCCAATGTGCTGAAGACTCTTGCGCCACGTAGTACACTGAATACTTCTTCAGGTGTCGGTAGCGGGTAAGAGGACGCTTTAGTCGCAAGATTGACGGTGCTCCGGTAGTCTCCGCAGAGGCGTATGGTTCCGTTCTTCTTGCGAACTACGACAAGTGGTGTGGCCCATTCTGAATGCTGCGTCGGCTCGATGACACCTTGCTGCTCCAGTTTGTCCAACTCTTTTTCAACTGAATCTCGGAGAGCAAACGGCACCGGCCTGGCCTTCAGAAATTTGGGTTGCGCGTTGTCCAACAACTCCAGTGTGACCGGGGGCCCTTCGTTTCCTGGAATCTCTTCCGAGAATACTCTTTCGTATTTCTCTTGCAGTTGCTCAACCATGTTCTGGCTCGGCGTCTGGTGTATGCCGCATATCATCGCGCCTAGTGGAGAAAACCAGTTTCTCCCTAGAAGGCTTGATCCTGTGCCCTTCACAACAAGCAGAGGTAGCGTATGGGTCTGGCCGTTGTAGTTAACCTGCACGTTGGCAGAGCCCAATAGTGGCAGATTCTGTCCTGACCACGTTCGCAGGTGCGTGTCGTCTTGTTGCAGGGCGGGTGCGTCAGATGGCCATGAAGTTCGGAACGTGTCCTCACTGATCAGAGTACAGGCTGCGCCGGAGTCCACCTCGAACTTAATCAGCTGGTGATGTACGCTTACTTCTGTAAAAATCTTCGGTCGCGTGCCGAGATTCATGGTGTTCAGGTCGTACAACACAGATGGTGTTGCTGATGTTGTTCCATGGAGATCAGATAGCGGCGTATTCTCTGAGGCGTTGACGCTGTGATTAGGCTGGGAAGGTGACTTTATCTTGGCAAGTCTCCGTTTCGTAATGCATGCTCTTTCGATATGCCCTCGCTTGTGGCAAAAATTACACGTGGCTGACTGGAATCGACATCCCTGGGGGTTGTGTTGGTCGTCACACCGCCAGCAGCGTTGTGCCTTTTTGACCGATTTTACAACAACAGAAGGCTTGTGCACCTGGTTGCTTGTCTGGTGTACCGGCTCGGTGTTCCGGCGAATCCCTCTCTGCTGGTGACCGGCGCTCTCCGCTCGAACGGCGATGTCGTAAGCTTTGCTGAATGTGAGGTCCTTCTCAGCGAACAGGCGCTGCTGCAGTGACTCGTCACTCAGTCCGCACACAAATCTGTCGCGTAACATCACGTCCAAGGGAAGCATGGTGGTGTTAGCAGAAGAAGCTGCGTCTCCCTCCTGCCCGGTAGCTGTTGTCGACAGCGTTCCAAAATTGCAGTCGGCAGCGAGCTTCTTGAGCGCGGCTACGTAGGCGCTCACAGTTTCTCCTCCCAGTTGATCTCGTCGTTGGAAGCGAGCCCGGCTGTAGACCTCGGATGGCCTTGGGTCGTAGTGCTTTTGCAGCGCTTTTACGATGTCGTCGTAAGACACTGCCGCTGGTGTGCTTGGCTGAATAAGGGCGCAGACAGTATCGTAGGTCTGCTCCCCGCACAGCGTCAGCAGGTTGGCCCTCTTCAAGGCTGGGTCTGTGATGTTGTTAGCTTCAAAGTAGAACTGAAGGCGTCCAACCCACGATGACCACGATGAGCCGTTGAATTCTGGGATCTGATTGGGAAACCCTCGCGTAGCCATGGCTTGTCAATAGCGTTGCGTAGCGCGGGTCGAATCCACTTTCTCGTCGCCACTGTCGTGTCCGGTCGCTGTGTTGAATGCAGCGAAAGACGCACACGGTACTTTAAGACTTCGTTTATTTAAAGCCGATGAGGGTGCGACCAGCGTCGACCGAGGCAGGAGCCGAACTGGCCGCCCGAAGAAAGGAGGGAGCGGAGAAGCGTCCACGGGAGGGAGTGGCTTCCCAAAACAGGAGGAGGATGCGGGGGGCGCACCATGGGGGGGCATCTGGCGACAGCGTGCGACGAGGGGCAAGTGGTCGTTAGGAGGAGGATGCGAGTGGTCGTTAAGAGGAGGATGCGGGGCGCACACACACAAAAGCAATAAGGGGACACAACATACTCTTAACCTGTTCCGACGTGCACTGTGGAAGATATGTGACCTGACCACCACCCTGGCACCCGTGACTTGCAACACATGCTTGAATGGTCTTCGCCGGCTGTAGGTCGCATATACTTCAAGCGCCTTTGAGCGGCGGCGCTGGACAGCTTGTCTCTGCCGGCAGCTCCACTACACGCCTGCTCCGCGAGGTCTGATACGGCAGAAGCCGCGCACCTCGGCCTCAGGTCGCCACGCTCGCAGTAATCCCCGCGGATGTTCGCCGCCCCCAGAAATCGCTTTCTCCCACTCTTTGCCTTCGTTCATGAAAAAAAAAAAAAAACCGCGCCCGCGACGTTGCAGGCTGGGAGGGCGCACAGCATATTTCCGCCCTCATTTGTTTTCCCTTTCGTGCGTTTCGAGTGAACAAAATTGGTGCTGAGCTTTTCAGGGGAATACATTTCTCGCTTTTGCGGAACACGCGACTGATGCCATGGAAATCGAAGCCCGAGGCTCTACACGACCGGCGTACTGTTTACAAAAGTGCTTAGGAGCGCATTTTCGCGCCTCACACTCGTTGCTTAGAGGAGGTAGCCGCCTCGCTGCGGTCACCGCAAGCATAGTGCACCGGCGTGGCGCTGATGCATGCCCTCCTCTCCCGGAAGAACGTCGCCCCTCAAAACAAACTTAGTGGAGCCGGCAGCTCAGTGCTCGCGACTTATGCCCCTTCATCACCTTTCTTTTCACTTCCTGTTCGAGGTTCTTTTCCTGGATTACTATCTCGCACGGCCGACCGTCGCCCACTCATTCTCAGAAAGCGCACCAGTGCGCGTAAAAGAATGTGGTGCTACCCCCGCAGCGCGCAGGAGTCTCGTGGGCGTGTTTGAAATGCACTCATCGTTTGCCGAGACATTTCTTTTAAGGAAACGACGATTAGGAGTTCTCATTGCGAGACCGAACAACTCGTATATTTGCCCACCCTCGTTTTCAGTAAATTCCGTTTAGAGTGAACAGACGTCTCATGGGTTGAGCGCCGAAAGGGGAAAAGACGTTCTTTGCGCCCGCTATCTGAGCACTGCGAGAGTACATCAGCTCCTCCTCTCCCTATGGTTCTGCCCACAAGGCTGGGCAGGACGCGCGCGCTTCTTCGGTCTCCTTTGAGCGGGAACGAGTGCACCCGGGGGAAATATCACTGCGCGCTTGTGCGGCAAGAGTGATCAGCAAGATGTTTCCGAAATTACCGTCGCGTCCTATAAAGCATTGTTTAATCATTCAGGATATCGACGCACTGTTATTTCTTGCCCTCGTTCCCTGCTCCTTCGCTGGTGTCGCTATTTGTGACGACTGGACAGCACGGCCGTAATTAAAAAAACTAATGCTTTCCCTTTGGAAGCACGTATAGTCATAAGTATAGTTTTAAGCGTAGTTTTAAGTGCCGTCCGTAATGTTTGGTACGGCATTGCTGCATATGATGCGGACTTTCGATTAATTCTCACCGATTCATTCAAGTACCCGATGCAAACTTAGAACAAAAAAAAAATGTTTTCCCTAAATGCCACTCATGTGCGAAATTTAAGCGCGAACATACATGGGGACTGGCCGAGATAATTTTTCTTTGGTTGTCTCTGAGCGATGCAACACTCAGTGTGCTCATCTTGCATTCATCCGCGAAGGTTTTGCTTGGCAAAAGAGAGGAGCGATGTTGAAATCCAGATGGCTCCGATTTTTTTTTTGTTCTGGCTGACGTGCACATGTAATTGATGCATGCGCCTCAATCCTCCCGGCAAATTGCATGCGCTGCGTCCTTCAAAGCCAAGATGCTATTGACAGCGTTCTCAGCCGGGGAAAGTGCCAAATATTTGCACTCTTAGAAGATCCGTTCGTTTCTAGCCTTTAACTTTCCTCTAGAAAGGACGGGGAAGGAGCGCGATGAGCGTAAAGAAAGCGCCGACCGGCTCCTTAAAGATTACGCTTTCGCGTTGTCCTTGTTCGCGTAAATAAACTGTTAGAAAAAAAAAGAACAACTCGAACTTTCCTCTTTACTTTCACAGCACAAAACTTTGAGGTGCTGTGCTTGTTGCTTTTGTCGAACGGAGAGAAGTCACACTGGTGCTTCCTAGGCAGACCTTTCTTCCAGACTAAGAGGACTGAATAAAATGGTTGTGCCTGCCATTGCTGCCGATTTCCATATCGAGGTTCGCGTTCGAAGTAGGCAAAAACTTCATCTTCATGGGGTTATTTTCTGGGTTCCTTCAGTAAGCATTTTTTCGAAAGTTATTGAGCGATCCATCTCGGCACCTACAACGGTATCCCATTCTAAGGAGCGAGCTCTTTCTGACTTGTCTTGGTGTTTATTTTTTACAACACGACGTTCGCCGTAGAAGTGGCGCACGCAGGACGTGTCCCAGCTGCGCCGCTGTCCTCCTTGCGCGGGTTCTTCCCATGCATCCGAGTGTTCAAGCGCACCGTCGCTTCGTATCGCAAATACGTGCCAAGCGAAATAACTTTTACACAACGCGTCTGCAGCGAGTACCGTCTCACTGCAATGCACGAAGGAACGAATGTTGCGTCAAGCATATCAACGACAGAGTCAGGCATGCGGCTGATGCGGGCGAAACTCAGCCTCACGACTAGAGCATGAGAAAGAAAGAAGAAAAAAAAAAAACATTGCCGTCAGTGCTTCTGCAGAGGTAGCGACCGGCAACCGTCATATATTGAAAAAATATTACCGATTAGAGAACGAAGTTCACCTAAACTTTTGTAACGTCTGGCTTAGCACTTAGGCACACCATCTGGAGAGTACAACAGCGTGTGAGAAACTTTTTTCTAAAAGACATTATTGTTCTTGCTCTGCTCATGCTCGTAATAGAGGTAGTAAATGAATCAGCTGGAGGGAACTATCGTCGGACCGTGAGGCGTAAAAGCGACCAGCGTGATTTGAATGTTTTAGTGGGACTGAGCATTGGAAGTTCAATCAATCAATCAATCAATCAATCAATCAATCAATCAATCAATCAATCAATCAATCAATCAATCAATCAATCAATCAATCAATCAATCAATCAATCAATCAATCAATCAATCAATCAATCAATCAATCAATCAATCAATCAATCAATCAATCAATCAATCGGTAAGCAGGCAGGCAGAAAAACAAAAGAGGCCAATTCATGTTTTGCCTCAACTCCAGATGAAACCACACAGAAATCATTATCGAGAAAACTGTAAACAGAGGCAAGTGAAATGATTTATTCAGAGTATGAAGCGAGTCAAGAAGCCCAAACGTAATCCCACCCGCGTATTGGGCAGCGTCACGGACCCTATGGAGATGAGCAAAATAAAGTGAACGACTTGTAAGCGCCTGAGCTATACGCTCGTGCTGCAAAACACGCTGCATTTGAAAGGATGGGGCTCCGGACTAATTTCTGGCATCGCGTTGTTCTTTAACGGGCACCGCAATGTCAGTACATAGAAACGGGAATTTCGTTTCCATGGAAATGCGGCCGCCTTGGTTAGGAAACGAAAACGCGTATTAAACCGCTCGACTCATAACGCCACGGCCACCGAGCCGGCTGGTCTAACTCAATAAGAGCGCCGCGAAAAATCTGAGCTCGGCAAATTGTTCACGCGTTAGTAGGAAACCCAAGGCCGACCAGTCTTGCCTCAGGCGAGCTCTCTTCGGAACAAGAAAAATGGCGCCGGGACACTCTGCACTTTTTCTGGCACGGGGGTCCACTATAACGACGCATTGGGGAGCTTTTATTCAGACGCACTACAGACGTGACGCGGAAATTCTGCCTACACAGGCGCATTTTTTTTATTTCTTTTCCCTCCGGCATACACGCGAGATCAGCGTGTGGGCGGCAGCAAATAATGCGAACGAGGCTTCCAGTGCAGGCAAGCCATGAAGCCGCCCTGAGGCGTTCCCTGAATCCGGACGGAATACTGAAGCTGTTCGCTTTTCAGAGAGCCGAGCGTGGTATAGGACAGACGCCTAAACAAATAAAAAAAAAATGCAGTGATTTCGAACTCCCCCGTTTTTGCCGCGAAAGTTAGAATGACGCGCCACTTCAGTGCGGTCGACTAAAACTGTCTGCACACGAGCGACCTTTGACTGTGATTACCTTACCCTGTGCCATCTCCAGCGTGCGTGCCCGACACAGGGAGATTAGTCAAGCGTAACGCCGCTTCTGTAATACAAGTCGCGCAGACTCGCTCCATGTTCCTGTTTTTTTTTTCCTTTTTTATCTCTACGTCGCCCGTGCGCCACCGACGCAGAAGGGCGACCTATTGTCGACAAATGCCTTCTGAACTACGCGATTGGAAAGATGAGCGTCGCCAATGAAAATAACAGCAAAAAATGAGTAGAGCGGATAAGCGCATTCCTCCTCCTCATCTGGTTGGAACAAACGATGCGACTGAAACCTGCATTTCCAGCTTTCTCAAAGCTTCGCGAGAGGGAGTCAGCCCGCGCTACGCGCGTCACCAGTGGCGCACCTGAAATCACTGAGCGAGGCAGCGTGAAAATTTAAAGGCTGTGGCTAGAGTTCCGTCCAGACGGAACTACAATTTGCGCTAGAGTTCCGTCCGGACGGAACTACAATTTGCGCTATAGCTCCGTCCAGACGGAACTGCATGTAGCGATGGGGTTCCGTCCAGACGGCAATGTATCTCACACCATACAAGTTCCGTCCAGCATTATCTGCCACAAGTTATGTCAAGATGGAATTAAAGCTGGCGTTAGGGATTGGGAACCCAGTTTGCTAGCATACTTTTGCATGTTTATTTAAAAAAGTAACAATCTTGTTCCGCCTAATGTCTGACCGGATATTCTGCTGCATCATTTTATTTTCCAAGCAGTCATTGAGAAATGACAATAGAACGAGTTTTGGCTTGGGTTTGTTGGTGCGTTTGCATAATGCTTGTTGACCGTTTGTGTACGTCTTATTCGCGCTTCGTCATCTTGCAGCACAAACAGCGACAGGGCTTCACATCACTTCGCGAAGAGTTCCTGCACTCTGCTTCTAACAGTGTCATTTTATCGATCTTGCATGCGTGCACGGAAGTTATACCTTCGAGGATGTAACTAAAGGCAGTACGCGGACAGATATTTTGGTGCCGTATACATGCGTAGAGAGAACATCTGGATACAGCTTTGTCAACTGGTTACTCCAGAGGCAAAGAAATGCCTTATGTGGGTAGAAATCATCCATTTTGTATAGTATGGACAGTACGGACATTAGACAGTTTTAGTTTTGCGTACGTAGAACCTTCACGCACGAGAGAGAGAGAGGGACTCTTTAATGAAATACAGAGAATTTAGCCGGCGTTTAAAAATCGCTGGTATGCTACTCTGCGTAGGGAGGGGAATTTGGGAGATAAAGACAGAAGGAGAGCAGTCTGGAAGAAGTAACAAAAAAAAAACAAAAAATAAAAAACAACGAAGATAAAAAGCGGCCATGAAATGGGTACTAACGATTAAACGGCGAGTATTGATGTAACCTATGGAATGATGGAGTGCATAGTCCGACAAATGGGCTGGCGAAGTTCACTGCATGAAGAATGCATGAAGGTAACGTGCAAGTGAATTACGTGAGAAGTCTGCGTAGCGTACGCTCGTGTCGCTTCGTACAGTTTTAGCTACACGTACGGGACGCAAACTGTGTTGATCTGCCATAGAACCTAAAAAATGCGATAGCATGTCGTGCCACGCCATCTAGTACAGATAAAGAAAACTAATTTTGTTTAGTCGAGCTGCTTGGGGCGGAGCCAGGCCAAGCCAGTCTCGCGATATCCCGCGAGGTTTTAGCTTCGCGTGGCCTCGCGAGACCGTCGGCACAGTCGTTGCTATGACGACCACAAACGCTTCTCCGTCAGGCTTAGGAGTTGCTGAAACGGCTTTCTATGTGGAAAACAAAAGCTGGTTCTCTCCTAAAACTTCATGCGAGAGCAAGAATGAACCAACTGAAGGCAAATACAGCAGTTTGCAGCACGATACCACGTTGAGGGATTAGCGACGAAGCTGTTATCGTTGCGAAGCGGGCGGGCAGGGCGCCGCCATCTTGCCAACGCCACGTACGCAAGCAACGTGAAGACCGCAACGCAAAGATCCGAATCTCACGTACGTCCGTGCGACCCACGCAGACACTTCACATTCTGCGCATGCGTACTGGTGACCCGTAAGCGCTCTACTTACGTGAAGCTTCTACGTACGTGAAACTAAAGCTGTCTATTGTATGGACGGAACTCTAGTTGCAGTAAATATTCCGTCTGGACGGAACTGCAGCAGCAGCAAATGTTCCGTCTGGACGGAACGCTAGACACTTCGAAATTTAAACTGACGGCGACATACCTTGTTTTTACTTTCGTTCGGTTTTGTTACGTGTCGCAGGACCGCGTTCGAGCGATGTGCCAGTCGCATCAAAAGTGAACTGAACGAGCTGCCGAGATCTCACATTGCGGGCGTCCAGGCGAGTGGAAATCAGTGGGTGTAGTTTTTTGGTGCGCAGGACGGGCAGTGAAGTGGTCGCACATGTTCATGGTATGCCTGCTAATCTCTGCGCGTTCGTATACGTTAGTGGATTTCGCAGTGCCGTGTCACGTTTGCTTGTGACGTCACTTGAATGTTTACCTCGACGTGTGGCACTGCTACAGGACGTCACACCGTTTGCAGCTGATGCTTGCATGTGGAGAGTGTGCTCGCGGGATTGCGTCGTCTGCATATGTAAAGAGAAACTCACAAAATATAGCATTTCTGCGACACTGTGGCTTACATGTGATACGACCCTAGACAGCGAACTGGGCCTTTATGCGCGAGCGGTAAATTTTTGCTGACATGTCGCGCACGTTTCAACGTGTGCATCTAAATGTGGAAACACGAACAGGAGAAAATGACGCGGCGCTGTGGATTATAATGCGGAGCGTCGCAGCTCTTAATGATATGCCTTGTGCTGCATAACACAACCAATTTTAGCTTGGCAAAGCTGGAATTAACGACTCAGTGCGGTACCTCACCCGGATCAAGCGCTTTCGGAGCAAAACGAGCATGCGCGCCAGCATCATGCGAGAAGAATGGGAAAAAGGTATAAAGGAAGTGGAACGGCGCTGTCGTCCAAGCATGCGCCCGCGCAGCAAACTCTCTCGAAAGTATTAAGTGTAGCCTCGTTTCCCGGGAATAATGCTGACGAGAGACACGACTCGTTATCTGGCGAAGCACCGACTTCATTGGGGATCTTTGAGCTCTTGCAGCCCCTGAGCTAGCAGCCGTATTCACGGCAAGTTAATTAAACAACGCTTCCTTCCTATACGACGAAAATGAGAGAGTCGTTGGGCGGTCGACGATGCTTTCTTGAAACGAAATTATTCCTCCTCTGTTCTCGTGTGTGTGTGATGTGCTTGAGACGGCCACAAAGAAATGAGTGCAGCAGGCACAAGCGTGTGCAAGAAATGCCGCAATTTCTGGCAAAGAAGTTTCGTAAAAGTGAGGAAAGAGATTGTTGTTTCAGGCACTGAAGAGTATGCGGGTGACCGTTTTCACATTCTCTCACGATGCGGCAATTCGATCAAGGATTTGCTGCACCAGTGGTGTTGTCTCGTAGGCGCAGAAAATGAAGGGTCTAAACTGAAAGCGCTTCGCGCGTTTCTGCGCAGAAACCAAACTCCGACGCAGTGAATGCTTGTCGAGTGAGCGTTGCTTCGGACAAATGAGAGTGACCCTGTCAACGTGAGAAGTAAATGCACGTTGTGTCGCGTTACGGTCAAGACATGCCCCAAGCCAATCCAGCTAACCAAGGCAAACAAGGCGCTGCATATTCTATGCGACTCATATACTGCACGGAAAAGAACTTCACGTCGAATTTCACTCCCAGCAGAAGTCTGGCGTTCATTAATGACTTCACGGACGTTTCCGCACTAATTGATGCCGCAGTGGTCGCGGCAGAGTCACGGGTCACGTGACACAGGGAGACTGCCCCCCCCCCCCCCCCCCCCACACGCACGCACAGACAAGAGAAAGTAAAACTGGCCGGAACAATTTAGTGCGCAGTAGGTCCTTAAACGCCTAAGAAAATACAACCTTTCGGTGACACACAGTACGTACATTCTCGTGTGACGGAATACTGTGATTTACCGGGGATATAGCAAAAACGAGCTTGCAGGGAGGCCTGCAAACAGGCGATATCTGTGTACACTTTTCTATTACGAAGCCGAAACGACGAGAAAAGAAAACTGCCGCAAGGGATGGAGTATTGACTTCGTCGTTCTGTTTCATGCTCGGTTTTCATAGAAAAGAATAAGCACATCGTTCCACGCGCAAACTAGCTACAATACAAGCTAGAGGTTAAAAAAAAAACAAAAAAAAAACATTGACATTGCTGCACGCTGGTTGGACGTCACTGGGGAATTCCTTGCACGCTTTCGTCATTACGCCACTGCGCCTGAAGGAAACAGGGCGGAAAATTAATATTAGAGTGGCGAACCAACGCTGAGGCTGACCGGCGAGCAACAGCGGACTCGTGGGATTCGTTGGGCTTGGCGCTGAATGCGAGCGGTGAAAACGCCGCTGTTGCTGCGGCGTTGAGCTCGTCCGTCCCCAACGCAGAGCTTCGGCCGCTGCATTGCGGCCAGCAGAGAGTCCTTCCCAGATGTGGTGCAAGAGCTGCCTCCGCCCCGTTCTGCCGTATTCTCGAATGTGAAATATTTATCTTGCATTCCTCGCACTTATCACTTTTTTGCCTGCCACATTCATTCGAAATGGAGTAGAGCTCCCAACATTAAATGTGAAAGAACCAGCGCCCATTCCCAAGAAAAACACCGATAAATTTAGCCTTGTTTTATAGGGACCGTGATGCAACATCAATGAAGGCGCTATGCCCTCAGGGGGGGATCAGCGAGCGTGTCGGATTGAACGAACAAGGGACGCGAGTGCGCTCTCAGTGCAGGCCTTGCGACATCGTCCCGTTTCCACCTTCACGACTGCGATATCCTGACTCGCTGGCTTCCAAGTACAAGCTCGTTGCCTAGGGGCGTAGGCCTCCCGTGTACCGACTTCTGGTATTGCACGCTGTCCGGTACGGCCCTTGCACTTTCTGTAGCTGTGCCTATCAGGGGGAAGCCGCCGCTAGGCCGTGGCTCTCTGTTTGAGTTCAGTAAGGATTTCATTTCTCTTGCAACGAATGCACACCGCGAGACGCGCCTGGGTAAACAAAGGATGCAAGCTGCAGGAACTGTGTTGCGCTGAATTTTTTTGTCAGGACGGGAAGAGCATTGCCGTTAGTTCTTTCATTAAGAGTGTTTGCTTGTATCGTGACAAATGTGCCGGGTGATAAACTTATCACGACAGCGAAAAATGGCGCTGGCCAATCTCTGCCAGCACTTATGTAAGAGGAGTTTTGTGAACTTTGATCCAGAAACATTTCCCTGCATATTTTCTACGTATTTTATTTATTACAATACTGCTAACTCCCATTAAAGAGGTTGTGGCACAGTGGTGTTTAAAACGTAACAAAACAACAAAAAGAAAAAGAAAACAGTTACAGCGGTGGAAACGAACAGTCGTACATCGCCGTGGCGGTCTTACATGATCATAAAAATACACTACTACAAAAAATCGCGCCACAGTCTTAACAGCATATTCGGTTTGGCTTGGTTTATGGGGTTTAACGTCCCAAAGCGACTCAGGCTATGAGGGACGCCGTAGATAAGGGCTCCGGAAACTTCGACCACCTGGAGTTCTTTAACGTGCACTGACATCGCACATTACACGGGCCTCTAGAACTTCGCCCCCAACGAAATTCGGCCGCCGCGGCCGGGATCGAACCCGCGTCTTTCGGGTCAGCGGCGGAGCGCCATAACCACTGAGCCATCGCGGCGGCTGGCAGCAAATTCCTCAAAGTCATTCAGGGAGAGAACAGATTCATCGAGTTTATTCCAATCACCCACAGAACGCGGAAAGAAGAAACAATCAAACACATCGTTCTTGCAATGAAGTGGAAGTTATTCCTATTTCCAGTGAGGTAACCAGACGAAAGCGCAATACACTCGGTTGTGTTGTTCTGCAAATGACCCTTCAGTATTTTGAAGAAGCCCAAGCGAGGTATTTTTTTTTTCTGAACTGGATATAAGCCCTGCTTTAAAAAACAGGTTAAAAACTGACGTTACGCCCTACTTATTAAAGAGAAATCTTACGCTCTTGTTTTGTATCCTTTTTACTTCATGAGCATTTATGCCAGTAAACAAATTACAAAAAACAATCGCATCCTAAATGAAGAGATTTATATGCCAAAAGCTTTGTGTTACTGGAAGCGCATCAGAGAGTTCGTTTCAGATAATGCTGCGTACCCATTGCACTGTTTGTAATAAATGTGATATGGCGGTCCGAGTGCAGACTGCTTGTAAAGTATAATCCAAGATATTTGCGCTTGGTAACGCGCTCAAGTACTGTCCCATTGGCATGAACCCGTTGGCGATCACAAACGACGGATCTCTGGGCTGGCCATCACATGCCTGTCGTATCATCCGAAAATGATGAATCAAACCATTCCTTGCCTCCTCGTTGGCCTTTTTCCCGCTCGTTACCTTTTCTACCTATCCCAGCTTAGGATGGTCACGTAAGGTGCTGCCATACTGCGCTGTGTCGCGGAGGCTGTAGGAAACGCCGCGCTGCACCGCAGCCCATGTGGCTTTTAAGATGGAGCGCGCCTCATCGCGGATGACCGGTGAACGATGAGACTGCGATGCTCGCATTGAAAAGCGGATGATCAAACAGGGATCGATGAAAGGCGAGGCGCTGACTGGGCGTTCACCATTAGAGGTATCCTGTCAGCAGCAAAATAAGTGTCGTAAAGACGTTCGTACAGATGTCGCCACTAATCACAGCTTCGCGAAGTTCGCTCAAACGCACTTGTTTCTGCGGTTATTCATACTTTGCACTTCGCTGCGTTGTGCATGGTAAGCGTGACATTCCCGACCGTCTGCAAAGTCATGCTTTTGTGAGAATGCGAGCTAATTATCATGCTTCCACACGCAGAGGAGAACGTGCATTTTCACTCAAAAAGTGACCTGTTATTTCCTATCACCGTCTGCAGCACATGAAGGCGTACAGGCTGTGTCGAAAATTTCCAGGCCACAGGGTCTGCTTTCTAGCCGCGTAGGGGGCCATTTTCGACATCCAGAACCTGAAATCTCTACAGGAGAGTAGCATTCTATCCTGTCAGAACCTTGGTAGCTTCATAGGCGCCTTAAGTGCCAGAATATACTGCTGTAAAGCAGACCTAATGGCGTGGGAAATTTTGACGCACCTTATACGCATATCTGCCGGAAACGGCGGTTGGCCGATTTTCTTCGAATGTCGCGAACAGAGAGTGCGAGTCACGAAAGGCAGCGAGTGGAGTAGCGCAGAAAACAAACACGTAAGAAACATGCGGAAATGTGAGTCAGCCATAGTCATATCTTCCTTTGTTAAACGTGCAACGCAGCGCAGCTTCAGCTGGAGCAGCCACCAGGGGTCGAATTCACAAAGCTTTGCTAGTAGTTTTCTAGCTTCCTTTCGTTAGCTAGTCACGACGATCAGCAATACTAGAGCAAGCGTTCCGACCACTAGCGAACCGACCACGACCACTAGAAGCCATGTACATTCGACTTCTGTTTAGTTCTTACCTTCCAGAACATTGCACGCTTTTAGCAAACGGGGAAGAACGCGCCCCGAGAGCGTCGATCTGTACGCTGGAGAGAACTAAGAACGACACCTTAGTGCCGCAAAGAGTAAGTGGAACTTACAAGACAGTGGCAGCTTACAGCGTGCTAGAAACGATGAAGGCGGAGTGAAAGTCCATAGAAAAAGTGGTTGAAGGCACTTTTTGTCTCTTCGTAACCCCGCCGAGACAAAACTCTTTAGTAAAATTTTTTTTCGTGGGGACGTTCGTCAGGTGGCATTTGCTTTAATGGCCCACGCATTTTGCAACTTAATTAAAAGGGGTTGCGGCACCCAATTAAGCTTTGAAGAAGCCAGACTACCTGGGTCTGCAGCGTGTCAATGTTCCGGGCTCGGCGCACTGGGTCTATAGCTAAGAGGAGCTTTCTCTATACGAGCTTGCTGCCCGTCAGCGAAGCCAGCGGAGAGAACTGAGTGTACACTACCTTCCTATAGGCGTGCCTGGGGAACTTTACGCACGAAATAAGGGGACATTCCAACTAGCGCCTGTAAGGTAGGGCATAGGGTTTCACAGCTTGTATTACAGCGGCACCTGTTACAAACCGCGAGACCTCCGTCACGGCGATGTCCACATCACGCGCAGTTGCGTGGGTAAGCAGTCAAGTGAGATGGCCTGGGCGCGCACGCCTCTTACGCCGGGGAGCGTGCAGGCGTCCCCCTCGCCGGTTGGACCCTTCCCATTCTGCGCTACCGTGACTTTAATCTCACAGTAGTGACGTGAACGCCTGGGAGAGGAGGTGGTGTTTGGGCCTGCAGAGGGTGAGAGGATGCGACAAATGCGCAAGCCGCGGTTGGTACTGAACACTGTTCATTGGCCGCTACCCACTTCGTACTATAGCAAAGGGTGTGATGTCAATGCTCCGGACTGAACCGGCTGCGCAGCATCCCCTCGCTCAGGTGTGAAATGGGGAAGGCGACGATGACAGGCCCTGCTGTTGCACAAGCGTGACGCCTCCGACATCTGTAGATGGCGTCGAATCTCGTGTTACACTGCCGTAACCGCGGCATCACGTTTTTTTTTTTCAGGAACAATTGCTGGTGTAAGCTTTAGTAATAATAATGGCTTCCACAACGATGGTACTGGCAGCAGCAATATTTATTTATCGCATTAAGAATGATGTAATTGAGAACGTGCATGTATTGCGCCGCTGAATTTCAAGACAAATGCGACGCGACTTCACTGACACGAACCCATTTTTTGCCATAAAGAACTTGACGGCATTTTTAACGCGTAAAAAATTACTATTTAAAAAATAAAAACGAAAACCTTAAAACCTTTATTCCTTGAGGACTAGCATCGCTGCTCCCGCAACGAAAAGCTAGCAAAGACTTCGGTTGAGTACACATATCTGCGAAGTGAGGCGGAGACTCGTTAACACATGCTGCAGGTTCACCGCATTGGAGTTAGTGGGTGATGGCTGCGGAGCCTTTCACCCGCTTACTATGCCTGTTGGTTGCAAGATGTGGTCTAGAGTTTAGCGGAACCATAACCCATGTGGCTGCGGAGAACCAAAAACTATTTCTTGAATTTGGTTTTCTCAACATGGCACGACCCCAAGAGGGATAGCATTTTTAACCCTGTCAGGATGGTAATCCCCCATAACTAGTTTCCCATGTAGGCAAGCGCCCGCACTAACAGCTCTAGTCCCCAGTGTCCGCCTTTGCTGCAGTCTTGTAGCGAGAAGAAAGTGTAATCCGATCACTGGATGAAGAGGGAATGGTGTGATACTTGATCGCACACTGTTGTCGTATCTTGCTTTCGTTTTCCATTCGCGTCTAAATAAGAGCACGCTAAGAGGCTTTTCTGTCTAGTAATGGTCAGCATGTGTCGAGGGATCGTTCGGCAGAACACTTGCCGCGACTGGTTCGTGGTTTTCGCCACCCTCCATGCAAGCAGCGGGTTTGTTGCTCTGCGTTGAAACAGGACACGGTTTTTTTTTTCCGAAGTGTTCGGCGACGCGACTTTCCAGCTCACTGCCTGTCTTGTCTGGCAGACAGGATCTTCGAGCTTTACCTCAACGCGTCTACTCTCTGTCCGGTTGTAACAAGTTCGCGCTTTGTACTAAGCTGCTTTCATTCGTACCAATCGAAAAGCAGCAAATATATATATATATATATATATATATATATATATATATATATATATATATATATATATATATATATATATATATATATATATATATATATCATTAACACTTCTTTTTGGGCAAGTTGGTTCATATTTGAAAACTTTAAAAGGGCGCAAACACACACGACCACAAAGTACAAGAGACGAGACACAAGCGCCGACTGTCAACTGATTTTTATTGGAGCAAGGGAACACCTTATATACACAGCAGCATACACAAGATAAGAAGTTGCAGAACGCACGTGCGAGCAAGAGACACTGCGGAAAAAAGATACGAAAAAACCAAGCAAGGCGCTCAAGGGGTGAACAGATTAGTCGCATCTAAAAAACAGACCTCAGCGTTTAAGAGAGATATCGAAGGCTTGCTAATGCAACTGTTGCCATATTTCATGATATGAAAGGCTTCCAAGCTGAGACGTGCCGTCTTATCAATGCTTTTGCCGAGAATCTTCGTCTCATGAAATCGGGCCACGCAACCACTGCAATTACTAATATGCGCAACTAAATGTGCGTACTTGTCTTTAAAATTCTTAACATTTCTTGAATGGTCCCCTAATCGATCATTGATGCAACGGCCGGTTTGGCCGACATACACCTTCCCGCACGTCAAGGGAATAGCGTAGACCACTCCCGTGGTCTACGCTATCTTTTTTCGTATCTTTTTTCCGCAGTGTCTCTTGCTCGCACGTGCGTTCTGCAACTTCTTATCTTGTGTATGCTGCTGTGTATATAAGGTGTTCCCTTGCTCCAATAAAAATCAGTTGACAGTCGGCGCTTGTGTCTCGTCTCTTGTACTTTGTGGTCGTGTATGTTTGCGCCCTTTTAAAGTTTTCATATATATATATATATATATATAGACGACAAGGGGAATCGTGAATATTCTCGGTAGGTCTTACTCTATTCTACCTCAAACCTTTCATATTGTCACGTCGTGGTGACGGCAGTCCGCCATTCAGAAAGGCAACGAAAAGGGCTCTCAAAGAAATTGTTTATTGGGCTGACTCGTGCCCGCAGAGAACTGAATGACTCGGCAGCGGAGCAGCAACAAGCGTGCTCGGCGGTCGTCGAACAGAATACCTGCCGCTCTCGGCTGCGCCCAATTTAAAGCTGGCAAGGAGCCATAGAGATAAGGCGCCAAAGCAACCACATCAATCAGCAACAGTGTGGAAGCAGTCGTGCCTGGCTGCGATCATTCGAGTTAAGTTTGGTCGCATCTCGCATCACGAAGAAAATGATAAAGCCGAGTGCCGGTGGCTTTGAGATTGAACAAAGAGTGCAAACAGTACCACTACCCGCACGAGTGGGTGGTCCGGACACGACGTGGTATATGCGATCCGGACTGTAGCAACAGCGGCGAGGATTACACGACACTCCAGCACAGCACCTGTGGTGCCTTGCCTTCTGGTCCGCATCAATCTGTGTGCCATTGCTGCCGTATGCTTTCCACCAAGGCAGTGTTTCTACCTTAGAGGCGCATCGAGAAGAAATCGAAATTTGCCTGCATCGATAGACTACTGCATTCTGAAGAGGAAGACCCTACCTTCGATGAAAAATAAGCTTTTTATGAGCGAGCAAAGGCCATAAAATGAAACATGGGTACCTCCAGCATCGCTAGTTTTCGCAAGCAAACCTTAGTGCAACGAGATCTGCTATTTTTGTGCACATATATGAGGCAACAGGCTTCGCCTTCATTCACTTTCAAACGACGATCACGGAGTCGTATTTTGATCTTGACGTCACGAGTTCTAATCGAGCTTGGGAAAAACTTTTAAATCCAATCTCCTAAGTAATAAATGAGTGTTTTGCTGCTGGACAAACATCAGCATAAGCAGAAGGACCGACATAATCGTTTTTCCGATGAACTGATTTGATTTGATTTATGGGGTTTAACGTCCAAAAGCGACTAAGGCTATGAGAGACGCCGTAGTGGAGGGCTCCGGAAATTTCGACCACCTGGGGTTCTTTAACGTGCACTGACATCGCACAGTACACGGGCCTCTAGAATTTCTCCTCCAAAGAAATTCTAGCCGCCGCGGCCGGGATCGAACCCGCGTCTTTTGGGCCAGCAGCCGAGCACCATAACCGTTCAGCCACCGCGGCGGCTTTTCCGATGAACTGAAGTTCGATGGAGTTACTTCCGCGTCCCGCGACACTCCAGCCTTTCTTCTTATTTTATGCATATGGTACTTTGCTGCAGCGTCTTCACAATACACTTCACAAAGATGGTCCCAGTACATACAGGTAGTGAACGTCCTGTCTGGGGACTTTAGTTCCCCGTCGCTCTCGGACACAGCCTAAGCCTTTCTTCTTGGAAATAACGGAAAGACTAAGCGTCCGCTTCTATCCGCTTAGCCCCCTTTCGCTGGTGGAAATTAAGTTGAGACACTTAGGAGTACGCGAAAGCTTTTCTCCCAATCGCGCGACGTAGCCGCGGTCTTGGCGTCACGCGTGAAAGCTTAGTGTCTCTGTCCACTGCTGCTGGCATATGCCGGCAGTAAAACGAGACAAACAAATTCAACGCCTCGTAATAGCTCCGCTTTGTTTCCTGACCGCTCACCTCACTTCCGCAAAAAGTATTCAATATTAAGTACGACCGATGCGGAAAAGATTCGCGAGTGCACGCGTCCACTCTTCCACGATTCTGACGGATGGCGTGGCATCCGCCAAAGAAAATAAGAACGGCGACGGACGGAGTGCGCTCCCGGAAGCCTCGCTGAAACGATACCGGATCCGCGAGGACGCCGGATGAGGACGATGTCGGCGTCGTCTTGTTTGCCTCATTAATGACGTTTCTCGTCGGACTTCGGAAGGCAGACAGTGCCACTAATTGATGGCCGGGATTCCGCTCCCGTTACATCCTCTGCGTCCTGTCGGCAGCGAGACAGCAGCAAGCGCCAGTCCACGTGCGGTGCACGGCGCACGTTAAGCAATGCATCCCCGCAAAGAGCAAACGACAAGACCGGAAGGAAATGGGTACACTCTTCTGGTAGGAGTGCATATTTGATAGGGAAAAACGTGTATCCGAGGGAATGACGGAAGAAACAACAGGAGACGATCGCTGGTGGCGCTCTTATTGTCTTTCCGGGGCCTGTTACAGGTTTGCATGCATGATCCATACACCAGGAAGGCCGGAATCTCGAACAAGACCGGTTGGTTCCGAGCAGCCAAAAAGGCGAATTGGGCAGGCTAAAATTGTCGCTTTATGGCTGCAGTTATGCGTCATTGATCTAGTTTGCTTCCCCAGTCTGTTTATCGTCCGAGTAAAACGTGTTTCGAAGCTCATCTTGAAGCTGACCTTAGAAGGAACTCCCCTTCTTGATATAACAAATACTGTACCGCAGCGTCCGGCTTTCTTCCTCTCCCAGAAAAGTTTGGACTCGTTGCACTGTCCAGATGTTCTAGCTGATGGCCGAAGATAGCAAAGTATAGTCTATGTTGACCGCGGCTATAAGAAGCTTGCGTTCCAGATGTTATCCATAGCTACGGCTGTGCAAAGTGATGCCCAAATGCTCTGAGCTTACTCCTTACTTTTGTCGACAAAATGTCACCTGCATGATGGACTGGTTATGCCATCGGCAAACTACCTGTCCAAGCAGCACAGTTAATCGACTCAATACTGGGAACGTATTAGAAAATGCCGGCCAAACAAAGAACCAGAGTGAAACCATCCATTTACAATATTGGGCCGATTACCTGTTCTTGTGTTTTGTCAAAATGGCAGGATGTGTCTCTGAGCAAAATGCATGTTGGCTAAGTCGCTTGCTAAGTAAGCTGAGAAACGTGATGACTGCGTAACTTTCCATTACGTGGGTGATCTAGACTGTAGTCTATAGAAGGAAGTATAAAGACAAAAGTCGCACTTTCTTGGTCATAATGTACTTCGAATGCGTCTTATACAACTGAGGGTAAAAAATGCAACACATTAATTCCGCAGGTTGAAGCTGCTGTGAGCACAGTCAGCTTTGCGCTTTTGCCGCAGCGATGATGGTCCTCCAATGTGAAAGGAAACACAGTTTTAGCATTCAGTCACAAGCACAGCTTTTCTCTTTCTGATTAATTGTCCTCATGGCGTATAATATTCAAAAGCCATTTTAAGCTTTAGTAGAGGAATATTCGAAATACACGTCTTTTTGTGCAGACTAATTCGTATTAGAGCGACCTGTACGTAATGCACGGAGTACAAGGCCCTCCGTGCTGTCTGTACGCACTGAACGACAGCCATCTCGAAGTGGGTATGGAATGAACGCCGCCAATCTGCCCGGCACTTACCAGTCGTCTTGTTTCGGATTTATTCTTTCCATATAATAAACCGCTCGATCCATTGCACTTTTGAATGAAGCAAAGATGACATAAAGTCACACGCACGTCACACGCGATGTCACACGCATGCGCTGCCAAAAGCGTACGCGGACTTAGTGCCGCAGGTAAGCGAGTCAATAGTGTCACCTGCATATGGGCACAGTGCGGCCTCGTTTCAAGCGCGACTTTAACATGGCAGCCAATTAGGGCGGCCCTCGAAACATGAACGCCAGGCCCCGGCAGGCGCACAAAACGAGCGAGTGTGGCGGCCGGTCCGCTCAGCGGCTCGCACGTCGCTGGAAGGGCCGACGACGATACAGCGAGACGCACTCTTGGCCGGGCGGGCACCCGACGGCCCGTGATGTCGCGCTAATTGCGAACCCGACCCTTGCCGGCCGAAGATGGACGTGACGCTTCATCCGCACCTGATGACCGCGGCTGCCGTCGCCTGCGTTGTGAAACGCACGTGTGGGTCGGTGGCAGGCGGTCGATGACGTTCCAAGCTCAGATGCAGTAGCGAGAAGGCCACACAGGCCATTGCGAGTAATGAAGCTTGCACAGGGCAGCTTGCGAAAATGATCTGAACGTTGCAGTCCGGAGGAACTATAATTTTTGCTTCATTTTTTTTTTCAGTTTGAAAGTTTTTCAAAAATTTGCAAACTTTCAAAGGTGCCCGGTAACGTAGCGAGCGCTTTGTCTTTCACGCCGAACAATCAATTAAAACATGCGACCTTGCTATTTTTACTGCGAATCGCTGGCGCGATCATCTGCTCATAATACGATGTTATAATATGATAGTTAACTTTTGTATAGCTTCTCAAACGCCCGGATCGTTGCTTATTTCTGTAAGCCGCCCAGAATTCAACCATGTGGGTTTGGCCGCTGATCGCTTCAGCATATTTGCGGTCTCCTGGGGTGAGCTCTGCACGCTTTCACTATTTGTGCTGAGGAAGCAGCAGCTGGAATGAGGCCAGCGCCAATAATACGATTTCCAAATGTCGCAGGACAAATGCCGAGCCGGCCGAAAGCCGCTGGTTTGGGGGTATAAAAATAAAGCGAACTCATCGTTTTCACGCGTGAGATATCACACGAATGTTAGAGATAAAATGCCAGACGGGTGCAGTCATGTGGTCCGGCTTTGAACCAGGTACAGGCTGCTCCTGCTATTGCTTTCGGAGAACACATGTCTTCAGTACCCAGCTGTGC
Source organism: Amblyomma mixtum (assembly GCF_055824585.1). Taxonomy (NCBI): domain Eukaryota; kingdom Metazoa; phylum Arthropoda; class Arachnida; order Ixodida; family Ixodidae; genus Amblyomma; species Amblyomma mixtum. Next base: position 33,948,631 of record NC_143014.1, read on the forward strand.
ACTGGCGTGTGCTTCCGAAGCCCGCAGAATCCTTCAGTGCATGATCACCAATGCACCATCATGTAGTTGTGGCTGTCCTCTGAGGTAAATGGCGCGTACCCACTGTGGGGGATTGGCCAAGACACAGGCGGGCGATTAACATACGCTCAAAGGCGTTTTTTAGAAAAAAAAAGACTCGAATAGAGGATTGCAGACTAAAACTGAGGACAAAGCGGTTTATGTGAGATGGATGCCTGACTATGGATAGGGGGCCATTGCTTTTGCCCACGGCGCCCACTTTCTGCTACAGAACTGGACGAAGAGAGCTCCGTTGGCGTTGGTCTGGCCACACGAGGGACGTGTTGCCGGCGTGCTCTAAAGCACACAATGGACATCCTATCTTCATGTTCCGTCATCCGGCCTTGAATAAGCTTGAAAGGTGCCTTCCACTGAGAAATGTCTCCACGGCGCACAGCTCAAGATCGCCTGAGTGCGTCCTTAGATGCTATTAGTGTAGATGGGAGACTTAGTTGCCTGTCTTAGACTTAACGTTTGATGTCGTGGACCTTGAAACTGGGCGATGCTTTGATTTTTCTTTCATATCAGCTCTACGGAAGAATGTACCTGGACTATCGTAAACTGCAAAAGCGGACCCCAATAAGGGCACTTCTCGCATCAGCTGGCTCGTAGCGGGCATGGATGTGGCGCAATGCCGCTTATGGCGATCTGGGACGTGATGACTTGAAAAGGCACAGAACCGGGCTCTTTGATGTTGTGTTGTTGCGACTCAGCTGCCGCGTTTCTACGACACTCTGAAGTCAACCAAGGCAAAAAAAAATATGCTCAAAGAAATTCAGGATATTTCGATCTGCGTGAGCACTTCCCTGTTTGCTGAAATCGAAGCGCGCCATCTGGTTGCAGGAAACCGTTCCCGTGCAACACAAGACATTTCGCGGGAATGCGTTTTCCTCGGCGCTGACGTTTTTCTGAAAAGCTCAGCCCTTTGTTCCGTCGGCGCGTGGATTTTTAATCCGCACAAATGGGTCGCGTACGTACTTCTAAGGAGATTACGTCGCTGGAAAAATATCTCGGAAGCAGCCTTCTATTATTTCTCGGCGGGTCGAAAGCCCCGCGTTAGTTAGCAGATTCTCCCTCTTTTCTTTTCATAAAACAAATACAGTCAAATGATGGCGCGTGGCGCGGCATTTGTTGCTTCTCTCTGAACGCTAAGGAAATGACGGTGCAGCGGAGGCTGAAAAGCGCACGCCGGAGGAAACTATAGGTCTCAGCAAATGGAGATCCGTGCGTCGCGTTAATCAGGGAGCTGCGGCCCCTTTTCTGTGCGCTGTGGGCGTCAACAATATCCGACGTATTGTAGCTCTGCGGGAATTTTCGCTACGCGCTTTCTTAAATGGCGTTCCGAAACTGACGCCGGGCACTGCGCGGGGTCCGCGCAAGGTGTTGAACCGACAAGAATCATAAAAAAAAGCAATAAGAGTAATCGTCTTTCAGCGCTTAATTGCACCGGTCGCCCCAAAGAGCAAGCTGAGGGCACCGGTAATTACGGCTCAACTTCTTCAGAATTCCAATCGACTTTGTAGAATGGGATGCAGATTAGCGCGGGGAAGATGGATGAAAAAAAAAACAAATAAAAGAAAACTGTCAAATTTTACAGAATATACCCGGATGAAGACCGTCATTTCTGCAGTTCGTGAGTGCGCTGCGGTCGTATGATTTGAGTTTTCTGTCATTCTCGCCGTCGACCTCCGCGCGCAAATTCGTGCGCCGAATCAAGCACCGACGCTTTATTTTAGTTCACGCTGCAGACAAACGGCAGAAAAGTCGGGCAAAACGGCGAAATTAGTCGGAAAAGGGCTCCGAGTGCCGCCACGTGCGGGACGGTCCCGGGAGAGTCGGCCGGAAATTACGCGGCCGAGCTGATTAGCGTGTAACGACAGTTTCGCGCCTTTCTCCCTCACCCGAGGAAGTGGTTAAATTACCCAAATGAAGAGCGCGGAACGCAGTGACGACAGACGCCCCCGGCCCAGGTATGCACGTGCTCCAAATGAAAAAGCAATGGTCGCGTGGAAGGAAAAAAAAACAAACAAAAACAGGGCGCTATGAAGCGAACGCCAGGGGTGATACACAAAAGGAAAAAAAAAAGGAAAAGTAACGTTTGCGGTCGCATTGAGACCAAATGATCATAATTATGAACGTCCCTACTAATTGAATGTCTAGAGCCGCAGTCTTCCGATCCCCGCTAACGGCACATTAGTGTCACTAATTATAACCTTGCGCCTGAAAATGCGGGAGTCGCGTCGCATTGGGCACGTCGAAATCGTTTCCGTTTGTCCATCAATCAACCTAAGTTTCTTTTCCTGATTTCGCCACCCTTTAGCTAGATAAACACAGGTGAGCTGACAGACGCGCGCCGGCCGTTTGCAGGGCAGTCAAAGTTAGATGTCACATGCGGTTATGTAATCCAAGAATGCTGGTAGCGCCTTTCAGTCGAACCTCGCAAGGACAGCACGCCTGTTATTTATGTTCAAGCTGTCTCCTCCTGAGTTTCCCAAGTCCCTCCCCTCTTCCCCCAGATCCGTTCCTGTCCCATGTCACCGATTCACAAGCTCTGCGCCAGCGAACACGCGCTCTAATTCCTCCGTGTTCGCACCCTCTCCCCCGTAGTCTAACTCGGCAGGAGGAGGTATCAGTGCGCCGGATTCGGGCAGGGGCGGCCCTGACCCCATCTGTCCGTTATCGGTGGGGTGATAAATATCTGCCAGCAACTGACAGGTGCCCTCACTGCGGCGCTGCACCGGACATTTGTGATGTGCGGCACCTGTTGTGGACTTGCCCAGCGACGGCCCCTATTAGAAAACGGCTCCTCAGGGAGGTCGGCCTGTGGTGGAACCGCGACGGGGACTATGTGAAGTGGACTATGGACAATCACTTCACCAGCAGCCTATGCGAGTACCTCGCCGAAACTGGTCTACACTCCTTCTTTTAACTTTCTGTAACCTACATTCCACTCCCCCTTTTCTCAACTTATGCCTCAAGGCAGACTTCTCGAATAAAAAAAAAAAAAAGTCCCTCCCGATTGCCCTCGGCGTAAAACGCTGTCCGCAATTAGCACCACCTTGTGGAAGGCTACACGAGAGGAACGAAGCAGGCTGCGCAAGTGGAAAAAGAGAGGAGGATTGCTGGTTGTCGCCAAGAAATGCTGAAGGAGGACAGGCAATTCTAGCACGTCGCAGGAGCAAGTTGCTCTTCGCGAGAGTGGCCGTAACGCCGTCTGCTGGGAAAATACTGGCGTTCGACACTTCCCCTATTTACTGACTGGCTCCAAATTTAGGGAATTTGGGGCAAGACCCGCGAGTGGTGGCCGACTGGCAACACCGCATCCAACCATGATGCAGATTCGCCAACAGCCCTGAATTCTATGTGGTAGTCAGAAGCTTGAGTAAAAGCCGTTGCATACCCAGCGTGACAAAAAAAAAAAAAAAGAAGAGAAGAAAGTATAATAGGAAGCTTTTGTAACAATTCAACAGGTGTTTCAACAAATAATAAAAAATGCGCAATGGTAATAACACAAAAATTACGAACAACTAAGCAACTAAATAATTTCGTGCTACTCTCGGTATTGCCCATAGCGTGTATACTGCTCGTAGCATTTCGCCCTTTTTTTTTGCAAAAAATTTTCGCTTGCGAGTAAAAAGGATCAATTGCCCTTCCTTGGACCGATTATTTTACTTTTCATTTGGATAAAGCCTGTGGCGTTATGCGGTGCAGACTGGGGTCTTTTATTTTGCAATTTTTTAGGGCCGCCCCAAACTACTGAATGCTGTTACAAACACCAGCAAAATTTCAGTTTTCACCAAACGCTTAAGCTGGAAAACTGACGAAATTGTTTTAGAGCAGTGGGAATTAAGCCTCTAGGTTCCATTGCCTGTCTTCAACCTGGAAAGTTGTTTGTGTGCGGTTGTCTACCAAAACGACAGAGGAACGTAACCAGCACATTTGCATACGACACATTGGGCTTGGCTGGGGCGCACTGGTGTGCAAACGATGGGCTTTGTTTAGCAGAGTGCTTTGAAGGAGCTAATTATATTAAAAAATTTTCGTCGCTAGGAAACGAGACAGCCAGGATAAACGCTTCTGAGGCAGCAGAAGACCGAACTATTCGATAAAACATGCCCCGAAGGGCCAACGCAAACGGAAGACTGCTACTCGCCCGAATTAAAGAGGCGGTCACGGGGGCTGCGTAAATATGAGCGAAGAGTACGCCCGAGGTACTGCGTCAACTCGGCAGTTCAATAAATGACGAGGCTTATTAAGGACGGAGCACCTTGTCGTTGGCGGTCGGACAGACCCGGCTTTGTAGATGAGGGTGGAGAGGGGAAATTAGATTAAAACACCGAAGCGAAAGCGAGGAAACGATTCGAGTGCGAGAGAAGGAAGAGTGCGACAAAAATCGATGCACAGTGCGCTCGGAATGTCCGGTCGCGTTTTTGTGACTAAACCTATAATCAAGAGACGACTTTGTATTCACCATCGAAGTTCTCGCTCAACACGAGACTTCGTGCAAGGAAACTCGAAACACCGCACTTAGCGGGACTTTTCTGGCGCGGCTCCAAGGCAGCGCTGGGGCGATTCCTAGGTTGTGGAAGGAAATTTGGCTAAGCGTACCTCTCTCATTTAAAACGTGTACGGCAAGGTGATAGACGCCAGGTGACCAAAGGCACGGCCTGCGAGATTTCCATTCTCGACAGCATCTAACCTGCAACGCGTCACACGCGAGTACGCAAGCACGCCACGGATCACCACGTCGCTGCGGCAGTACATCGACCCGCTGCCACGGCGGCTTGTTCCTTCCACAGCATAAATGCGAAAACAGCCATGTAGCAAGATTTTTTGTGCGGCCCAGTTAATGTGTTCGGGGGGTGAGAATAATGTAGATTTATTTTACGAGCCGCCGGCGAGCAGGGAAGGGATTGCCGGTGGCCTTTGCTGGAGGGCCCCAGGCAGGACCTTTCTAACTTGGAAACAGTTATTAAATCTGCTCGATTTTATGGGGCGCAGAGTATGTTCGCAGCGTTCCCTAGCGGCCAGTGTAAGGAAGCTGGAGAACGATCGTATTAGCACGTCGTTTTAACCGCTCTTCATCATACGTTCCTGCCCGCCCAGTGCCAGCGCGAGAATAAATGCGGTGCGGAAGGATTCTGCGTGCATAAAAGACATTTCGCTTCGAGGCTGCGGTCATGTCCCTGTTCCGCCTTCTATTTCTGCTAGAGGAGATCTGGGGAAACCCAAATGACTCCGACCGATCGAAGTAGCGAAGGGGGTAGAATTAAGAATCTCCTTTAGTACCTGAAAGAAGGAGCGAGTAAATAGGAATTTTCTTCACTCTTCGCGTTCTTCGTTTTCTTGAGAGCACGGACCAGTAGATGGATCGAGTTATTATAGGAAGAATTAATCCATGGTATAGCCTCGCCCTTTCTGCATCGATTTTTGTTCTCAATTTTTCTGCGCTGTTCGAAAAAGAAAGTTCATTTTAGAACAGCCGCATAATTACATTAAAAAACTGCCTCTCGGCCCGAGGTCACCTTCTGGAATATGTTTAAGGTTGCGGATAAGCGTTCTTTGGGCGTACAGGTAAATCGTATTTGAGGTAGGCCGTCAATCTCATGTCTAACGAAATTCGTGCAGCAGCGCTGAATGTACCTGTAGACTTTCAAAGTGCCTCACTTCAAAGGAACGTTAGACATGCCAGAGAGGCGAGCAATGAACATGTTGAAATTTTAAAGACATTTTAACGGGGGTGCTCGCTTTTATTTTCCCACTCCACGAACGTAACCTAAACCAGCTCTGCCCGGATTGCATTACCCAAACTAACGTATTTCAGAGAGTTAGCGAAGAAAAAAAAAAACCACACACACACGAATGCGACACTCGTAGTTTCTTTTAGAGGATCTGCTCAGTATGTCCGGCGTACCAATAAGGAATTGGGTATATGCATCCGACGACTGTCTCTAGACTCTCCGATGCGTTAACGTTTGATTCATGAGGCAGTCTTTACCATACCTCGTAGCTCTTTGAACAGGGTAAGTAGATTCGAAAGATATTTTGCGTAATAGAATGAAATGTTGGCGAGTTGGTATAGGCGCATATTGGGTGGAACAGCGCTGCCTTTTGTCTATCTTACGTCCGGCTGCGCTGTTCAAGCCAATATTTTGCGCACTTTAGGAGCGTGCCTGATTCGCATGCTGTACGGCGATCGAAAGCTAAGTGCGTTTCGCGTAGATCGTTTCCATTTCTTTTTTAGTTTGCCCCTTTTAGAGCTAATATATTCTCTCGCAGTTCCGCAGCGGCAGTAAAAGCGGCGCACCGACACACTCTGTCGGGCTAGCTGGTGAAAATATGCGCCAGGGAGCGCTCGCTCAGCCATTGAACTAAGCGCAGCAGGAGCAGCCAGCCTGCTTCAGCAAGCCGGGAGGAGACATGCCCGTTCTACCGCTTCTCCACGTTAAGCGACCGGAAATGCGAAATTAATTTTTTTTTTCTTTCGCTCCCCCTGCTCGCTTTGATGGATGGGTTTAGGGGTGAAGCGCTGCTACAGGCAGCGTGACGGCACCCGGGAAACCGCTGCGTGCTCGAGCACGGGAATAACGATGTATTGCGCGGCGCCATGTAGGGGTATACCGCCGCGATGCGAACACTATTACACCGGCAAATGATTACATGCTACGCAAAGTGTTACGGAGAGCAAGTTCAAAAAAAGATATCAGATACTAGATACCGCGATATCAGATACCGCGAGACAGAAATAAGCCGGACAAAAGGTGGCAGGAGCAAATGGATTGCAGAAAAAAAAAAAAAAAAACCCACGAATATATGGTCATGAAATCCCTCTGAAGCCGGAATTAAACCCGTGTTTGTGCTTATAAAGAGTTCCAGAATGGTATGTTACCGTGTCGGCATTCTGTAATCGATGCGGTAGCCAGGAGTGAAAGCATGGGATACTATAGTGCATGCACTTGGGATTAGTGCTGGATTTCAACGAGGAAAAACATAAAAGCTCGTTTTCCTAAATCGGTCGCAACACAGGGTGGAACGTGATAAAGATAAAAATGCGAAATGCGAAGCTTACGCGCTCTGTTTTGAACGTCAACGAGTTCAAGAATCATATCCTGTGCCGAAGTCCACGCATGGATATTCGTGACAGAAATTTTTTCGAGCAAAAAAGGCTATATTAGCGTTTGTCTCAGTCGTAACCGTCTGGAGTACACAGCAACACTGGTTGCTGCAAGGAAGCCTCGTCAAGTGCGTCTTACAAAGCCTGACTGGCTCGTCAATATTGCTGCGCGCTGGGAAATCTGTGTAGTTTATGGACGTGTGGTTGGTTGCTGCACCACAAGTCCTAGTTCTAGTGGTTTGGACTCGCTCACGCATACCATTGGCCGTGCATGTTATGCACCTGCGCTGTTCTCCTTGTTTTCCACTCCCTTCATCTATTCCATCACCGAGAGTCTACTCAGAATGAGACAATTCCTTTCTTTATCCTCCTCCCCCTTCTCATCCTCAGCCACTGTTCTGCGGTGCGGAGCCTCCTTGCTTACCCCCTGAGGTATCACGGGCTTTGTATGACGCACTGCATGCAATGGGGCGCCACCGACTTTGGATATCGCTTACATCCACGTTTTTAATATAGCACCGCTTTCTATACTTGTAGTACCTCTCTTCTTAACATTGCTTTTATTGACTGCTAACACAACGTGGCGCTGACTGAAATATTCCCTTAAAGTGTGCAAAGAAAGCATTTACACCTGACAGGGTTACGTTGGTTTGACGGCTTGAAGGGAAAAGTTGCGCGCCCCAATCGTGAGGTGACTCTGCGGCGCGGCGAAATTTAGTTAATGATTGTTTTCCGTGAAGTGTCTTATTTCACTCGCTTATAACTCTCCGGTCAGCCTCCGCGGCTTCAGGTTTTCAGAGTTTCCAGTTGCAAATGCTGCCTCGCAAAGTTGTGTGCGTGTGTCGGGAGAGGGGGGGGGGGGGTAAATTTTTTTGAAGGCAGCAGATTTTCGACAGCGAAGCTGGCAGGGCCTAACCCACAAGGATGGAAAAGAGAAAGCAACGAGACAGCAACCACGGTGCCTCATTCTATCCCCCTCTTTATTTTTAATGGGCGGCAAAGTAAGTTTCTGGCGAAGTCATCAACACCGCCTCCCCTCCCTCCGCACGATGCGTGCACGGACTTCCTTCTCTGCCTGTTCCCTGTTCAAACTGCTTCTGAAAAGAGGCCACCCGAAACGACCGCATGCCGGTGGGCAGTTGCGTCATCAGCCAAGAGGGCAGCAGGGGCATCGATGACACTCACCGTCTCTCGAGGGTATCGCCACAAATAAAAACTTACTTTCGCGCGTTCTTTTTTGCGCCGCCCTTCAAAACTTTATTTCACCGTCACCGAGCCTAAAGGCGACCTTGAGGACTCCGCCGAAGGAAGAGGCCGGGACTCGACGGCCCACGTAAAGGACTCTGGAGACACTTGGCTGCAAGCGCCGAGAATAGACGCGCCAACAAAGACGCGCTGCAAGCGAACACCGCAAGGCAAACAAGGCGCAAGGCCACACGGCGTCGCGAGCCGGCCGTCCGCGTCAATGAATATGTCCGGCCGATGGGCGCGCGGTAGGCCGTTGACGAGGCCGCCGCTCACGCGCACCGCTCAGCCCGCTTCCCTCGCACTCCGCACGCGTGGCCCAAAGGGCCGCGCCTATAGGGGCTGACTGCGAGACTCGAGTGCTTCGAAAGCGGAACTTTAGAAGGGTGGGGGAAAGAAGCAAGCATGCAAAAAACAACAAAAAAACTGCCCTAAGAAGGAGATCACGAAAGAAATCGCAAACTAAAAAGAAATAAAGGTGGAACATCAAGGAATGTGTCGTGTCGTTCTCGTTGTTTACTTTCTTCCTAGTTCTTCCGTCTATATTACTTTCCGCCTGCTCGGAGAGCTCCCGTGCGCTGCGCACCGTTCACTGAATGTTGAATTCACTCGCCCGAGAAGCATGGGCTTTTCGGAGCAGACAGGACGGCGCGGCTGGAACGAGCGAAGACAGGAGCGAGACGAAAACACACACGTGGCGGCTTCTCATGTCGCGGGGAGGTATTGCGATTTCTATTCTGCCTGAGACGCTGCGGCGAGAGGGAAGCTGCATTCCACGGTGTTTACAAGCAGACGATATAACGTCTCGATTTCCCGTCAGAGTGATTCGTCAGAGACATGTGTATAGGTGGCCGCAAGCGAAAGAATTCAGCCGCCGATGGACAGCCGAGTCACTGCACTGCTATTGTTCAAGCATCGGGACCAGTACCGGGCATAAAAAAAAAAAAACGCATATCAATCTGTGGAGGAGACAACATACGCATCATATTAAAGGCGGAGCAAGTAACATGCGTACCGATAACATTTTTCAGACATAGCTGCAGCGAAAAAAACACGTTCACGCTGCAGTTGCGTCTGAAGTATCCAATCAACTTGACCGAAAGATCGTTTAACCTTTAACATTAGTTTACACAAATGGGCCTGTTGAAATGTTTCTCTCTTGGAGCTCGAACTGACATTGTTTCTTTTTTCATCCTCTAAATCTAGGAAACTGCATGACACCAACTCTCTGTGCTTCTGCCACTTGCCAGCTATACTAGCGATTCAGGAGCCACCGGGTGCTCATTTGCAGGTCATGCAGACCCAAACAAGACCGTGTATGGTTTGTCTGGGACATGAAGCTTCATACAGAATACGGCCTTTTTACAACAAAATCCCGTGCGATTACCCTCTCGTTACTCCGATTATTTTTTCGCACTTAAAATATTTACGCTCAGGAGCCCTACAGCGGCGTCGAAATGTCTTCTTTATGCTAAGTGCGCTGGCGCCAGTGAACCTCAGGTACGTTTGGAGAACCAACCAGTGATTATCAGCAACGATCCCTAGTCAACAGCTAGTCAATGTCCGTGTTTTCGCCTCTCGCTTCTGAAACGTGGTTTTGTAGGTTTTCGTCAAATTAAGCCGTTTCGTGATGACAACGTTAAAAGGGGTTAGAAAATCGCCAAATGCTCGAAAACACGCCTCTGAAGTAAGCACAAAATATCCGCAAATTTTCGTGCGATGTCTCCAGCTTTGTGAAAGTATGTTCTCTAGAAGGCGCATTATCGGGCAGAAATCGGGCTTAACCCGATATTCGAGAAATCCGTTCGGGACACAAGAATCGGGCTAATTCGGATTTTACCCGGAAACGAAGGGCCACTGTACACTCTAAACAGAGAGGAGTTCAAAGGGAGTAAAGTCGTCCTCCAGCGCACACCCTTTTATAAAAGTTGGTGCGCGAGAGGTCAGCTTGCTCTCTTTTTACTCACATATAGGCGCATTCGTGTTTGGAGCCTACGTGTATAACCCCCTTCAGTTGAAAACTGTCTAACGTTCTCCGTGCTGTGTTGACAATTATTGACAAGAACCCCAGGTGGTCGAAATTTCCGGAGCCCTTCACTACGGTGTCCCTCAGAGCCTCAGTCGCTTTTGAACGTTAAACCCTCAAAAAAAAAAAAAAACAAAATTATTCACAAGACTTCGCACTACACTAAGCAGCATTCAACTTGTTCTCATGCGCTTTAAGTAGTTACAGGTGATCTCGGGACCTAAGGTAAGCGGTCAGAGCAAGGACTGCTAGCTTTTGACCTTATACGAGGTCTGTTAGAAAAGTATCCGACTTTATTTTTTTTTTGCGAACACCTGATGGATATGAAACAAGCGCGCTTACAGCAGCCGACCTTGAACCCTCGTGCGCATGCACGAATTTTTTCCCGCCTGCCGATAGCGTCAGTCGCTGGGAAGCAGCGTTTGAGTGAGGGAGTGCGCAGTGCTCTCGTCGGTTTTTTGTTGCAAGGAAAATGGCGGAGCGAGAGGAGCAGCGCTACCACCTCAAATTTTGCCAGAAACTTGGCGATAGCCAAGTGGAAATTATTCGAAATGTTCAGACGGCTTTCGGTGATGATGCTATGAGCAGCACACAGATTAAGCAGTGGTGCAACTGGTTTAAAGACGGCCGCACATCCGTGGAGAGAGAGCCACGCTCCGGCCGGTCATCAACATGCCGAAATGACCAGGTAATTGCCGAAGTGAACGCTGTGGTGATGCGGGACTGTTGTGTGACTATCCGAGAAATTGCGGAAGAGGTGGACATCAGCAATTTTTCTGCACATTCCATTATCACCGAAGATTTGGCCATGGAGAGAGTTGCGGCGAAATTCGTGCCGAAGCTGCTGACGGTGGAGAAAAAGCAGCTTCGTGTTGAAGTCTCACAGGAGATGCTGGATTCCACAAACAGTTACCCTGACTTCACCGACGCCGTAATCACTAGTGACGAGTCTGGGGTGTACGGGTACGACCCGGAAACCAAATCCCAGTTGTCACAGAGGACGCATTCCACGTCACCAAGACCAAAGAAGGCCCGACAAGTGCGCAGCAATGTCAAAGTGATGCTGAGTGCTTTTTTGACTCCCTCTGTGTGGCACACCACGAGTACGCACCCCACAGGGTCAAAGAATGACTAAACAGTACTACAGGGATGTCCTCCATCGCCTACGTGGTGCTGTGCGGCGCAAGAGACCGGAATTGAGGTCAACAAGAAATTGGCGCATCCCTCGCGGCATTGCTCCTGCACATTCCTCGCATTTGATTCAGACTTTTCTGGCGAAAAACCAGACTCCTGTAGTTCAACAGGCTCCTTACTCTCCTGATATGCCCCCCCTACGGCTTCTGGCTGTTTCCTAAAATCAAGAGGTCATTGAAAGGAGCGCGATTTCAGAAAAGAAAGGACATTATGGCTGCAACGACAGCAGAGCTAAACTCCATACCGAAAAGGGTCTTTTCGGAATACTTCCAGCAATGGCAGCACCGCTGGGAGATGCATATGGAGCCCCAAGGAGACTGCTTTGAAGGTTATTAGGTTTCTAACGCCCCAGTTATGCCAGTTTTTTTTATTCGGCCAAAGGTCGGATACTTATCTAACAGACCTCGTATAGAGCTCCTTTCTCAACCGAAAAAATGCCGTCGAATTTATCATTTGCGTCCCGCGTGGCAGTCGGCCAGTCATTCAACCAAGGCGTTAAGAATAGGACCACAGGAGGTCGTTTGGTCTTGTAAGGCAGCGAACGCTGATAAAGCAGCCAGCGATAGTTCGCTTCGTTAACTGAGCTCCCATTTAAAGCGCCGTTCGCTCCTTAACCGAGACGCAGTGACGCCTTAGTTGTAATAGCATGCTTATTATAGTATACCGCTGGTAACGCACACTAGGCGTGACTTGAAAGCTTGTTCACGAGCACGCAGCCTTCATTAGCCAAGGCGTTGAAGAGCCGGGTCCGAGCAGCGGAGACAACGATAGGTACCAAATATTCCCTCCATACTCATGATACAATAAAGTAGTTTTCCCGGCATAAAGCTGAAAAACTTAAAATTGAGAATCGTGAGGGCCGCGCCCCGCGAAAACAGCAAGCAAAAAAAAGTTTTGCCCTTACTTGAGCGCATGCGGTTATAAAACTAACTCCGAGGATCGCCAAGTACGCTGTCAACTAGCGGAGAAGCTTAAAGCGCCTCGCGGAGGAGACTGATAGGAGTTGCGATGGTTCCGCAGGGGCTCGTTACAGTCAGGCAGCATGTAATCAAGCCAGTTCAACTTTCCTTTATTCTTCCGCTGCTCTGGTTCGGCTAGCCCGCAGGGCAGAAATAACGAACCCCCTCCGGCTCTGAGCTGCACTTGCGCCTGCGTTGACAACGATATCGTTGATGGTGGGTCTTGATCACGATCCCACTAACAAAATGAAGCATGGTGTTGCCAGCCAGATTAAAAAAAAAATGCCCGTAACCTATATGTTTCGTCCAAAATGCAAGTTCAAAACCTAAAAAAGGAGTCGCTTACTTTTTGTCACGCCGTGAATTGATATGAAACGCGTGGTTAAGCCGTGACTAAAAACTGCGCGGCTGTCTGCAGAGTTTAAAAGGTTGAAAAGTAATTGTTAATACAACTTTAAAACAGAGCGAGATTTTGGGCTTAACACTATTCTAAATCATATGCCCGGGTGATCTGGACCTTTCCTTCGGCATCAGTTTATCTTCTCTGCCGCCGCCGGGGCTCAGTGGTTATGGTGCACGGCTGCTGACCCGAAAGACGCGGGTTCGATGCCGGCCGCTGCGGTCACATTTCGATGGAGGCGAAATGCCAGAGGCCCGTGTACTGTGCGATGTCAGTGCCCGTTAAAGAACCCCAGCTGATCGAAATTGCCGGAGCCCTCCACTACGGCGTCCCTTACAGCCTGAGTCGCTTTGAGACGTTAAACCCCCCCAAAAATCCTACCTTTTCTGCCCCGTCTGCTCTGATCAGGTGGCCTATATCTTTTAATCGAGGCTACGTTTCAAGGCATGCTCTGTTTACTCGATTCAGCACTTCGAATACGAGAGGATCGCGTCACAAAAGATGCGCGTCGTTACCTACTCGCACCCACACCGCTTTCCCGCCCTTTCTGCAATTAACAGGTGGCAGGGCGTAAAGAAATGCCGTGGCTGATGGGCGTATTATGGTTTACGGTTTATGGGGTTTAACGTCCCAAAGCGACTCAGGCTATGAGGGACGCCGTAGTGAAGGGCTCCGGATAATTTCGACCACCTGGGACTCTTTAACGTGCACTGACGTCGTACAGTACACGGGCCCCTAGAACTTCGCCTCCATCGAAATTCGACCGCCGCGGCCGGGATCGAACCTGCGTCTTTCGGGTCAGCAGCCAAGCGCCATAACCATTGAGCCACCGCGGCGGCGATGGGCGTATTAAATAAATGTTTCAACGCCTGGTGAGTCCGGGAAAGTTAGTGCGCGCTGCCACACTGGCGTCGTCAAACTGGAGTTCCGAGGTGTGCAGCGCGGTTCGGCGTATTTGGCATCGCGGCGCTTGACAACTAGACGAGAACGGCGGCCGGCGCCTGCGTCTAGCGGGGCAATTGCGAAAACCCAACTAGCGCGTTAAGCAGCTTAGCGCCAACGTCGCTGAAAACAAGAGGTGTGTTTCATTACAGCCTGCAGACTTCAAGAGAAGCGCGGCGTCTCCTCCTTGTTACTTGCGCCGCCTTTCTCATAGCGAGGAAACTGCAGCGATAGAAAATAACTTCCTTTAACACGGCTTGCTGCTGGTTTAGTTAGTTTTGATGTAATGGAAAAATAACAGCGCGAATTTATTGGAAGCGCACAAGGAGATTAAACTGCGGCCTTGACAGGTACTACCCAACCTGACCTTGCTTTGTGAGTTAGCGCATGCCTAAAACTTCACGCTGCCATGCACCCATTAGAAAAAAAAAAAGGTTATTAGGACAATGTTCAAGTTTATGATATTTCACTTAACTTTACAAACCCTAGTCAGAAGGTATTACAAAAGCCTAGCGTTCTACTGGCGAATGAGACTGTGTTGGCAAAATGTGTATTCCACGTACGAGCATTACTAAAGAGCAACACCTAGACATCTATGCATGAAAAACATTGTACAGTAACATTTTGACTTACCCGATTCCGTGTTCGGTCGTTTTTGTCAATTCGTCTACACAGGTGCACCTGTGAGCCTCCCGAGGAAAATTGCGTCTGTTTGGAGGCTGGCATCGAGGTTGGCATGCGGGGACGAAAATGACTGATTGGCTTTTACAAAAGTACCCTGCATGGAATCCATTCTTCTGTCAGTGGAAGAAACTGCATAGGTAAAGAGTAAATGACGTGTTCCATGAGCTTGGTAACATAGGGTGATTATTAAGTGATGAACCTTTGTAACCTACTTAGAGACCGTATTTTGCGAGAACAATATAAACATAATTGTACATTTTTATTTTTTTTTTCCAAAAGAATGCCGAAAAACGACTGTACGCTCCAGAATTACCGAAAAAAAAAAATCCAGCAATGGTGAAAGAACGTCTTGTTTTTCCGGCTAGTTGTTTTTTTTTTTTTTTTGTTAGAAATGAAAAAAAAAATTGGACACGGGACGAAGCCACTGCTAGCTCTTTTGCATTCATAGAGGCCGTTTTCAAGGTATGCACACCACTTACGAATAAGGTGCAGGCTCAAGTGCAATAAGCAGGCGCAGGTGCAGAAATTACCGGGGCCATTTAAGGAACTTTAACGCTAAAGGAACAAAATTCTGTTCCAGTTCCATTAGAATTCCTTTCTAATTATAATATTTCAATTGTCATTCCAATTCCTTTTTAATTCTATTGCAATTCCATTTCCATTTTATTCCAATTCTATTATATCCTGTTTCAATTCCATTCCGATTTTATTCAAATTCCATTCTGTTCCTTTGTAGTTGGTGCATTTGTAAGTACTAGAACTGACTATTACTTATTAACGTTCCGTATTTTCCCGCATTTGATGACGGCACATCGTTTCGAAGAATCGCGAGTTTTGTAACGCCGCCAGTTTTTGGGCGCCACTCAACGACGGGGTGGCCGTGGTAACAATGGGGTGCAAACACCATTGCGCTTACTGTTTCTGAGGTCCTGTGCTCAATAAATATTCTCGTGTTCCCAAAGGAAACACTTTCTTGCTATCCTATGCCGCTAGTAAAGAGTACCGAAGTCTGTTCACAGCAGACCACAGACTTTTTTTTTTTTTTTTGTCGACTGTCCGCGGAGGCGATCTCCTCTGTCCGAGGCAGCCTTGGGCAGAAAGCCTCTTCGGTTTCTCTTCCGCGCACGTCAGGCTGGCTCCGGAGAAAAACACTCCGCTTTGTTTATTCGTGTGCAGCTGCCGCACGCCGCCCGCGAACTACGCACACTGCCTCGAAGCTAAATAACTTTCGAAAGGACACCACGCCCAACAAAGCGGGCCACCGCGACACTATATCCCCCGGAAATCGAATTATCCGCTTCCTTTGACACGAAGGCAGCCGCAGGTCGAATGCCGCGGAAGGAACCGGCTTGTCCTCTTTCTCTTGCCGTCCGCTTCAGCAAACACCCAGCGTCAGAAGCACCCGAGCCAGCCGGCCGTAGGCTGCGGGTGGGAGGACACACCAGCCGAGGGCTCGCGGCCGCCCGCAAGTCGGACGGCGCGGATTTCCCAGAAGCCGCTCAGTACGAGTGCCGTACTTTATTGAGTTCGTGAGAAATGGTGCCCCTCTCGAGCCCGCGGGAAACGAAACCATCGTTCAGAGTCGCGACGAGCGCAGCAGAGGAACCCCCTTCCGCCGCCGGGGGCAAACCTCGGGAGAGCACCAAGTGGCGCACGACCTGAGCCCGTCATCAAGCCGACCGAGTTGAGCGCCGCGCACTTGAGCCCCTCTTCCTTCCTTCTACTGTTTCCTTTTTTTCTTTTTCTCACGTTCTTCATTCCACGCGCCCCCATTTGTCATGCGACAGCCGAGGAAACTAAGAAGAAAGTAAGGAAACGAATGCAAGCATTCGGGAAATCGGCCTGGCACAGCTCCGCTGACGTTCCATTTTGTTCGTCTTCAAGGAACGCATCAGTGAGCCCGATACTTTGAATTCAAGATGTCTTGCGGAAACGCAACATTACTCTTACGAGGACTTAAACGAGGTTCATATTTCAGACTGAACTGCAATCATACCGAGACTGTGTAACTTTCTGTACCACAGTGTATTTTTTCTTCATATTTGTTCAGTGCGAGCTTATGCTGTAATCTAGGCTTTCCATCTTAGATGGTTCGGACTAATAGTAACAGGGCGTCATACTTTTCTTTTCGAACCCAAACTTCTTGATATGCGGTGGTAGCCCGAAGAAACCACACAAAAATCCCACTTTTAAAGGTTGCAGGGTACTACGTGAGAGCTGGAGACTTGTGCGTAGGACTATCAAAATAGTGCAAAATCAACAACCTCGAAGTTTTGGAACAAGTATGTCGTGGGCCGTTTGGATCGGTGGCTGGCCCGACACTTGAAGGCGCCGTGAAACACATTTCAGTAAAGATGCCGTCTCAATGTGTGAGATAGCGTTCCCTCCCCTCTCGCTGTCGATAGTGTGCTGGGAAGCACAGATACAAGGAAGGCACCCGCGATGCCCGGCAGACTGTGTGGCATCATTCGCGCCTTTTTTATCATTTATAGTCTTCCTGGCTAGCTTGAATACGGTGTCCTCTGGTGCGATCTTGCCAGTCAGTAGTGACAGTTTGTCTTCAGCGACGCAGGAGCAGCCATTTGGCACGAAAGATTGGTCAATCGTTCTCGGAAAAAAAAAAAGAAAATTTAAAAGCGTCAGTATGCGCGAAGTATGGCGCTACAGTGTGATTATGATGACGACGAGTTCTACGCGTTTCTGAAAACTGCACACTGGGGGCAGGAGAGATGCCTATAGGCGGGCTACCTTGCGTCTGACGTGAGAGGTTTAATATCATTTGCTGTCATTAACGAAGATGGGGAATCAGTTCTATTATACCTATTAAATATAAAACGTACTGCGCATCTCTGTATTTTTTTTCCAATTCTCTCATGTCTTTTTTTTGCATGGAGGTCCCAAACGATGGCGGCATATTCGAGTTTTGGTTTTATAAGCGTATTGTAGGCTAATAGCTTGTAGTTGCTAGGTGCACCCCTAAGTTTTGGCGAAGAAAACCAAGTTAACGTAAAAGTTGAGGATTTAATGCGGTCTATGCCATCAATGCAATAGTTGAAGGAAAACGAATTTTCCTTCCTTGTTATCCGTAAGAGCACCGTCTTCTCAGTATTTATTTTTATGTCCCATTTTTCACTGCAGGAAACTAAACTAAGCAGAGCATTATCTAAATTTTCCTAGTCTTAAACGGAAGATACGGGAGTATATATCATGCAGTCATTGGCAAACAGAGCAATCTCGACAGATGGATTAATACCGGAAACTAAATCATTTACACACAAATTAAAAAAAAAAAGTAGGGGACCAGGCACACTTCCCTGAGGACAGGGAGTGCGGAAGAACTACTACCGCCAATCTCCACAAACTGCAGTGTGTGTTGTAGATAAGATGTAATCCAAGCAATGAGCGGAGGTGGTACACCGATGAGTTTCAGTTTTAAAAGGAGCTTGTTATGCGGCACCATTTTAAATTCAGGGAATGCTGAGAGAAATATGTGAAATGGATGGCAAGCTGTGTTCAGGGTCTTTTTAATCCACCGCCGTTCGGCTCACGAGTTCCAAAGAAGACCGGGAAGATGGGCACTAGATAAACCGGTCTCGCTCATTTTTACCAGTAAGACTTAGGCGCCAGCTTTATTTCAGCATAATCTATTCCAGGTTGCACTACTGCTTGCTTGTCTGGGGAGTCAATGGCCCGACTAATCTTGAAAGTCTTGTGTTACTGCACAAAAAAAAATCTATTCGGTCTGTTAAAAATTTATCAAAATATGGCTCTGCATTCTCCTACTTCAGGAAGAACCGTATATTGCCTTTACAAGCATTGCATCATGAGCGATTGTAGCAGTTGGCAGTCTTTTAACTGAAAGCCAATCCGCAACATTTTTTTCCTAAACATACGACCGATCAAACACGATATGAGTTAAGGTGCACGGATTAATAGAAACCAAGAAAGAGGACAAACAATGGTATGCAATCGCTGAATTGGCAAATTCCTAATCTTTTGAACTGTCATCCCGAGTTGGTCAGAATAATGAAGTCTCCCTCTCTCTTTGTTTTTCGTAAGCGCCTGAAAGCGTACTTTCTGGAGACTACATAACGTGAGGCTTTTGTTCTACGTTCATTTACTTGTCATACTTACACTTATCTGCTTATCTGGTTCGACAGGTCGCTCCTCTCTTTTGCACTTGTTTTGTCGGTTTATTACTGGCTCTATACATAGGTCTAATTTGTGTGTTCCGTTGCACTGTACTTTTTTCCTGTGAACTTTTGCTCTATGATTAAGTAATGAGGGTGTACTGAAGGCTTAATTGTGAAAGTTGTATGTTGCAAGCGCTCACACTGTTGTAATCAGAATGCTTTTTTTTTGTATGTGTATGGAAGTGCCCCTTGCTGTTGTCTTCGAGCGGTGCTTAGGGCCCAGTCAGGCGAATTTTACTTTCGCCTTTTGCCCCCTGCACTCTACACTATGTCTCTTGCCCAACATTCTGGGGCAAAAATGTTTAAAATTGCAAAATTCTAAGCTACTGTTATGGAAACCATGAAGATAATGGTCCTTTCTTCTGACATGCAGCAAAATCTTTCTTTTAAATTGTTTCCGTCGATCGGATCGAACAGTGAACAGTTAGGACTGCCATAGAAAACCTACCGGGATGGCTTTTGACGATAGCAAAAACATTAATAGAAAACAAAATTTTAAACTGCCGTCGGGAGATCTGCGGATATATTAATTGCTGTAGTGAAATCTTGCACTATAGGAAAAAATTGCGTTCACAAACGGTTTCCCGCTTAAACATGCTTTTGCACAGAATTGTTGGTTATGAAATTTTCCGAATAAATACAATAAATAAATAATGGCGTCTTTTGCTGTCGTACAGACATCAACATGGACATAAAGGGCTGTACAAGCGGTTTTTACTAAGGACAAAAATTGAGTGCGGAAAATTTGAGCGGAAGCTACGCATTTGCGCCGGCAAACACGGGGCAGAATGTTTTAAACGTTTCGCACGTAAGAACGTTTTGTGAATGGTTAGCGCCTGCCACAGTGGAAATCATGGAAGCCCAGCTCATGACATTAAGTGCGCCAGTCAGTCATGCCAATCATGAACCATCCTAGCGCGGAGAAAGTTGCGACGCTTTGGCCCCTCATTTTGTTGTCAGAGCTGTAGCTTCTACTTTAGTTGGCAACAAATTCTGGGGCAGAGTAATGGAGACGAGCGTGCCTCGAGATGCGCCAGTTTGTGCGGCTGTTTATATCTCCCATTTCGGTTATTCCAAGACTGGCTGACATTTCGATAGCGCAGTGCTGCTTTGCTTCATAAATCAAAGGGGGGGGACACGTGATACTACGGGAGCAAAATACTTCCGAGATTTCGAGATTTTTATGCGGATACGATACCCCGCTTGAGGAGAGGCTTCTGCGGCACATGCGGAGGATGCAAGTGGCAGGATGCGGAAATTCGGAGGCAAGACTTGGGCGCGGGCCGCCTCGCATGGAAAAACGGCTCGGAAATGAAGTGGGGGCCCATCTTACCGAAGAATGCGAGCGATGCAGATAAAAGAAATAAAAACACAGCTGGCTGCGGCCGTTTCTGATTAAGTTCACCGCATGGAGCAGCGCCACCCAACCAAGGAAAGTCGCCGACAACAAAGGAGCCCATAAGCCTGCCATTCCGGACGTGGCCGATTTTCTAAAGTATGCGATTCAAGACGAACAATGCGCCTTGATGCGAGGTTGCGCCCGCCATCTTTGCTGCGTGAGCAAGATGATTCTTTTTATATAAACGTTGACATGGAAGGTAAAAAAAAGTGAAAAAAAAAAAACACAAGGGGCACAGGGACTGTCGTGATAAGCGCATGAATGGTCTTCTATACTATTCCATCAATTAAGGCGACTGCGCAGGAAAGTTCAAAAGTCAAGGGAGATTAAACATCGCGACTCGCGCAGAGGACAAGCTCTAACGAAGCTTTCAACTTGCACGCCGGTATGTCGTACTGTATGAAGTAACTGAGTCATCATCATCATCCTGACTACGCAGTACAAAGGCCTATCTCTTATCTCTAAAATTAACCCTGTCCTGTGCCAGCTGCGGCCACCCTATCCCCGCAAACTTCTTAATCTCATCCTCCCACCTAACTTTCTGCTGCCTCCTGCTACGTTTTCCTTCCCCTGGAATCCACTCCATTACCCTTAAGGATCATCGGTTATCTTGCCTCCGCATTACATGCCCTGCCCAAACCCATTTCTTCCTCTAGATTTTGACTAGGATGTCATTAACCCGCGTTTGTTCCCTCACCCACTCCACCCGCTTTCGATCTCTTAAATTTACACCACTCATTTTTCTTTCCATAGTAGCCTGCGCTGTCCTTAAGTCGAACCATTTTCGTTAGCCTCCACGTTTTTGCCCCATAGGTGAGTAGCGGTAAGATACAACAGTTATATACTTTTATCTTGAGGGATATTGGTAAACTGTCCTCTATGATCTGAGCGAACTTGCCAAATCGGCTTCACCCCATTCTTATTCTTCTAGTTATTTCACTTTCGTGATCAGGATCTGCGGGCACTACCTGCCTTAAGTACACGTTTTCCGTCATCACTTCCAGCACTTCGCTACTAATTGCAAACTGCTGTTCTCTTCCGGGGCTGTTGAAAATTGCTTTGGTTTTCTGCATATTCATTTTTAAACCCACCGTTCTGCTCTGCCTGTCTAACTCAATGATCATGTCTTGCAGTTCATCTCCTGAGTGATTTATCAAGGCAATGCCATCAGCGAATCGCTGATTACTAACGTATTCTCCATCAACTCTTGTCCTCAACTGTTCCCAATCCAGGCCTCTGATTACCCCCTGCAAACAGGCGGTGAATAGTATTGGTGAGATCGTATCTCCCTGCCTGACATCCTTTCTTATTGAATTTTATCGCTGACTTTATGGAAGACTACGGTAGCTGTGCGCCCTCTATAGATATCTTCCAGTATATTTGCATAAGGCTCTTGTACACCCTGATTCCGCAATGCCTGCAAGGCTACTGAAATTTAGACCGAGTCAAATGCCTTCTCGTAATCTATAAAGGCTATATCTTTGGTTTCCCAGCGGTTTCCCAGCGCCGGAGTGACGTTATCGCGCCTCAGGCTTTGGCCAGACGTGCGTGACTGCGCACATGGCCTACTTGACCACTAGCCTACACGAGAAAGTATATATAAAAAAAAAAGAAGAAAAGAGTTACCTCACGCTTTCATTTCATTAACACGCTATCAATGGCAATCATAATTCAGCAGCTACCAAAGTCATCTGAGCCATCCTTCATAGTTGGGTGTTAGGCCCGCTGTTTTTTTTAACAAAAAATATTTATTAAAGAGGCACCGACACAAAGTTTTTGGTGTCCGTATCTTTTCTTTTTTCTTTTTGCCTTTAAAGTTGTCCATGGACCAAGTGATTATGAAAATGAGCTCAAAATACCAGTGCGCAGCGTGAAATATTACTTACAAACGATTTTGCACATCCATCTTCCGTCTCGGTCGGCGCCAGCTCTGGAGTGCACCTTGACGTCACAGCCGACCGGCTAGCCTGTACTACCGCACTGCTGATGACGTCGGCGTCTCCGGCGAGCACTGGGGCCGTATTCCATAAGCTGTCCATTTCCCGGTGTACATTTTGCGCCCGTCTTGTCCTCTGTCATTTGTCACTCAGTTATCACGGCGTCACTGTCACGACACATTAACATGTTCAGAACACATCAAAAAACTTAGTGCCGACGCTTCGAAGTCATCTGTTTCATCAGAACGTCCCTCTTCTTTTTGCCCACTTTCATTCGTATAGACTGGCCGATGAAACTTTCATTCGTACTAAATTCGAATACGCCTCGACAATTTGAAACCCCGTATCAGACTTACCTAATTAATAAGCTGGAAGCCACCCAAAATCGCACGCCCCGTTTCATCACACCCCAATACGACACACGCGTCGGTGTAACTAATTACTAGGCGTCCCTTGATCTTCAGCCGACGGCACTTCGACGCAAAAGAGCACAACTTTTAACTAAATTTCCAGAGCTACTAAACGCTCCCTTGCAGCCACCGCTTCGCACTTCACGCCGCCTATTTAATTCATTGAGTCTACAAAGTCTGCATGGATGCGAGACGCTTTTAATACTCGTAAAGGCTTTTTACCCGGCGCAGTTGCAGCGTGGAATGAGTTTTCTGAGTGCATAGTCATCGAATGCGACTTGTTTAAGTTTATGCGTTTAGTAACAGCGCATATCAAAGATTGAACGTTACGTTTTCTTTTTCCTGCATTAAATTATTGTTTGGCGTATTAGTGTTGAGGTTTATTTTGCTCCAGGTTGTACTTCAGTTACTGCGTTTGTAATGTTTCTTTTTTACTTTTTTGTGGGAATACAGTCATCTTCCGCTTGTATGTATTATTCAGATGTGTTTTCATTTTTTCTTGAATTTTATGATTACTTAATTTTGATTCTCTTGATTATGTTTGCTTAATCCCTGCTACTCCATTTATGCATATTAACCGTCGACATATGTTACGGATGCCCCCCACCCTAGGTCCCTTTATGGATGAATACATGATGAAGACAGCAATTGAAATACAGATAACAGTATTGGGAGGAATTCAACGATGAAACTGGAGCTGGCGGAAGGAAATAAAATCTTGCAAACAAGCCACTCACGCTTGCGAAAGACACTGGCTAAGAACGAGAACTCACTGCTTATTTTTAGGGGTTAGACATCCGATATACAAATTCTTACAGTCCGGAGGCTGACATGCTCGACGAAATTGGGGCGTCTGTCCTATACTCGCCGAAATCTGGCAGGCGTTAGCGGGAAGAAGGTCGTTACGCAACCGCTTTGCAGTGCTAAACGAGGGTCTCGTCTTATGCAGAAAAAAAGCAAGTACAGAGACTGAACTGGCTGCAAAGCAAAGCAGAAAAAGAAAAGGCCTAGAGTTGGGCAGCAGAAGGAAGAATTCAGAGAGATAAACGACTCAGAAAAAACGGGAAAAGAAGGGATGAAGGGTCTGGAGAGAACGAAGGGCGAATCACAGCGGAAAAATGGTGTGGCGCAATGGGACGACGCTAGCTGTCTTGTTCTCACAGAGGCAAAACTCCCTCTTTTTACATCGCGTTGCAGGTCGGAGTGACCTGAACCGGCTTCGGTGATGATTGCATGCCTTTCGTATATTAGACACCTGTTTACGTAATCGTCCCAGGGTGACAAGAAAAAAAATGAGATGTCGAGTTTGAAAGCTGCGGAGCTTAGTAGCGAAAGTGACATCGAGTCGTGCCTCTACATCCGTGATCCATCTGTCAGTAAAAGATAATGCAGAGAACCCGGAGCGCTCTTGCAAAATCAGTCGGCAGTGATAACGATCGGGCACCTGGGACAGCTTTGACCAAAATCGCGTTCGAAGTTTAAATTATGTGCACTTCCATCCATAGTGTAGGCGGCGGACGCAAACAAGGTACAAAGGGTTTCAGTGTGAGATGTACTGTACAGTCGCGGGTAAAAAAGATTAGCACACATGACGGAACACCAGAGCGCCGGAATGACAACGCGTGGCGCTGCGGGTGGCGAAGAGGCTGATAACGAGAGTGCCGGGCCGTTCCCATTCTACAGTATTAGGGGGGTTCAGCGGACGGCCGTAATAAAAAGAAGCCATCTTTGCTCATGATAACCGAGCCAAAATAAATGCTGCAAGCACAGTCACGTAGGGTCGGCACTTTTACGCTCGGGCGGTGCACGCTTGATAAAGTTTACATCCCCCCCCCCTAGGCTGCAAACATGGAAACGGCCCGTTAAGGTACGGACACACTGGCGGCAAGACGCGCGCGGCATGCCGCCGGCGGCAAGCCGCTTGCCGCGAAACCTGCCGCGGCGGCGGGTTGATCTGCCGCGCAGCGAATGGGTCGAGGGGCCATTTTCGGCGGCTTGCCGCGTGCCGCGGAGCGGGGAGACCAATGAGGGGCGCCCGGCTTTGTGACGTAGGGAGTGTCAGTGTCGCCACCTCTTGGCTCCTACTAAAGTTACATGCCAGCGGCGGTGGCGGTGCCGCGCGCGCTCCTGCAGAATCGCGGACCTCGACCGGTTTGGCTCACGAAGGGAGCTTTGCGCGGCGGCGACTCTGCCGCCGAGTGTGGCCGTCCCTTTCGCGGCGGGGGTGGCGCCGCCAGCGGCATGCCGCGCGCTTTGCCGCTAGTGTGTTCGTACCTTTAAAGGGCAACTCCGGCGATTTTTCAGCCATTTTAAGTTAGCGGCTGTTTTGTGTTCCTAAGAACCTACTGTAATGTGTACGATACAAGGTTTTCAAAAGCAACCGTAAAATAATTTTTAAACAGCAAAAAACGCAAAACTCGAAACCGAAACCGCAAAACCGAAACCGGGGAGGTGCCTTCGTGCCGTATTGACTGTGACGTCACGAGCGGGTTCGCCGCGCTGTGAAGCCCCCGAATATATCACAACTACCCTGAGCCGCGCTGTCGACATAAATGAAAGCGCGGAGGACAGCTTTTCCGAGACCAGCGAGTCTTTAGAAGACGACTCATTCGAAGATTTCGGACTGGACGAGTCGCCTTTTAGGTATGATCCACCGCCGAGCGAGCCAGCCGAGTCACACCACAGGCCGCGTCACCTGCAGCACGGAGACGGTCTGAACTCGGAGAAGTGACTACTTGAGTCATTTCTCGTGCATGCATTTGTGACAGAGTCGTCAGAACAAAAGTTAATGAGATGCACCCGCCGACAGCTGTTCGTGTGGCCAGTGCCGGCCGACCCAGCCTGATGAAAGAATCTCCTGCCGGAACGTTGCCGCGGTGCACAACGTCCTTACAGGGGCATGCATCACCAACAGTCCTCTCTGCGAAGCTTTATCTCGACGGCGAGCTTTTCGAAGTGAGTTCACGCCAGCTACAGTTCTACAATCCAACATACCGCTTCTTGACGGCCGCGCTTCGTTCAGCTGGCCGCTGTGATAGACGGTTGTACTAGAATAACGTTGGCACAGAATATGCCTTCAAGCGCCAGTTGAACGAAGCCTTAGCGAGTCCAAAGCTCTCTTTGAAGTACACGCTGTCTTCATAGCAATCTGGCGCGAGCACAAGCGGGTATGCTTCTACGGAGACCAGTTTACACGGCGAACAGCTCTCACCAACTTATCGCGAAGGTTCTTATCGCTAGGAAACCTACGCTAGATCACGCCCGTTGTCACAGATCAAGAATTTGTGCACCCCACAGCACAACAGAAGTTGCCGTGACCCATCTCTCTGGCGTACACATCACAACAAGCACGTTGATATGGCGCGAAATTGCACAGGTGGTCGAAATAATTCCGGAGAGCTCCACTACGGACCTCTTTCTTCCTTTCTTCTTTCACTCCTCCCTTACGTCGCGGTTCGGGTGTACATTGCTGCGTCATTTACTTTCCTCAAAACCAATTTTCAGTTTTCCCCTGCACCGCCAGCGCCAGCGCGCGCCCAACCAGCATGACAAGCCGCCCCGCCAGTGACGTCACAGAACAGGGTGGCCTGTAGAAGTTGCTCGATCAGTGGGTGCCGCTCGCCTCGAGGAGCGCTTGTCTTCAAAATTCGCTTGCGGAAAAACTACGCCGGTTTCAGGTGCGAAATTTTACTTGAGGCATCAGACTATCATAAAGAATACAGACTTAAAATTTCATTTCAATCGATGCACATCGAAAAATCGCCGGAGTTGCCCTTTAAGGTCTGCGTACCGCAGCGCCGCGTGGTGACATATACGAATTCTAATCGCCAGTGATCTGTGCTAATATTTTTTGCACGCGACTGTACCGTCGTCTCCAACAGCAACAAAAAGGAATCTTTTGAGCAATCGAAATACGGTGCGTTAACATTTCTCAAACTCGCCCCTATTATGCTGAAATTTTTCTGCTGTTTTAAATGCCATTCGAAATTTACTTGGCATTGAAATAAGTAACGTGCACGTGAAATTCGAAGCGCATTGCGCCAATGAACACTGCATCAAAGCAGGACTATCGCTTTCTATGTATCTGTATCATATTTGCTGGCAAATGTAGTCACTTGGGGTGCTTACTGGGGAATACTGAAGCATGAACGAGGAATTCCCGTTTATTTCTTCTTGCTTTAAAAGCATACCGGTTGTGTTCATGGGTTATGGAATCCGGGTCCTTTTTTTTTTCGTACATGAATCCGTAGCCACTAGGTCACCTAAATGTAAACACCATTAGCGTGAAGCCCGTTTCTTCAGCAGTGACACGATGCAGTCGTGACTGTTTTTTCTTACTAGAAAATGATGACAGTCTGTTTAGTTCTGGTGGGGAAGCCTGTTCGTCGGTACTCCGGCACTAGCAGGTTTCTGTGTTTTTTCGTTGACCGTGACTGACGTTTTAGAGCAAATACCGGATAAATGTCATCGGCTTTAAAACACACTCAGCGAGTAGTTTCAACTGACGTAAAGATGGCGAATGGAGACTAAGCTCAAATGGTTAGTCCATGGATTTTAAATGCAATTTCGTTCACGTTTAGGCAGGCAGGACAACTCGGGAGGGATTACTTGAGAAAAAGACGTGCGGACACGCAGTCGTCATCGTCCGAAGTGAATTCCTCTGGCGCGAGATGCGGGCCAAAGGTCCCGTTCGGTCCGAAATTGAGCACTCTGTAAACGGAAGCGAGGCGAGTTCAGACGGTAGGCAGGAGTTTCTTCGGCACATCTATCGTTCGATTTCGCTCATTTCCCCTAGCAAGTCGCTCAAATGACCTACGCTCAATCAACATTATTTCCGAAAAATTGTCCCTTCCCCCCCCCCCCCCCCTCCCCCCTTCTTGACGAACTAGATTGCAGTCGGCGTGAGCGGTAACTAAATCGCCGACTCTGAAGGTATGCCCGCGTGCTCTCGCCTCTCCCCAACGCGAGCTCGTATTGCGCTATTGTCTCTTCGCTGTGCTGTACATTAGGAGGCAATGCGGGTGATACCGCAGCGCCGAGACACAGAAAAAAAAGAAAAAGCGGCAGGTGGAAGCAGCACCAGACGAGGTCATTAGGCGACTCGAGCCTTCGTTGCGTTCACAGTATAGCGCCCGCGCTGGATAAGCGAATCAGCGAGCCCGGGCCACCTCGGTTGGTGAAGATTGCCCTGAGAGTAGCGGCCTCTCCTAGAAGGTGCGGCAGAGGAGTCCGGGGCACTTCTGCGATTATCTCCCGTGCGCTAAGGCCCATTTCGGTAGCAGACGAGTGCAGGGATTCCATTTTCTGCCCTCGTTTCTCGTTTCGCTCCTTCCTCCCAGCTATACCTGGTGCTTCTACAGCAATGTGGACAAATCCCAGCGAGTTCTTCCGTCTAATTTGCTTTCTCTGTTTCCTTTTTGCCGCCAGCTTCGTAGGCTCGCTGCTGCACTTCCAAAAATCCGCGCTGAGCGCTCCAATGCGCTTCCTCATCGGCGAGGAGCCCAGTGAGTGAGCGAGCGAGTGGGGGGAAGGAAATCTCTCTTCACTCGTACCTTTGAGGATGCGGCATCACCTACCAGTTGTTGCTTTTGTTTCTTCCCGGGAGTAAGGAAGTTTCACCTCTATGTTACTCGAGCGATCGCTAGAATTACACAGGTACTGTCGTGAGCAAAATTACGAATACCATGCGCCATAGCGGCGCTAACCACTCTTAATTACGACGCCTTTCGGCCGTTTCGCCAAGTAAGAGCATCGCAGATAAAAAATCTGACTATCGAATCGCCAAGCCCGATGCGCTCGGCGGCACAAGTGCACTACTGTCGCTGAGCGCGTGAACGCCCAAAATGATCGTGTATATTATGATGATAATGATTTAAGCCATTTCCTTCTATGTCAGTGCGGTACGTATCGCCACCAGTGCTTCCCCGCTGTCTCTGCCAGCGCACTCGGAGGGTGGCGCGGTATGTGAGTGCCACTTTCTCTGTACATGTGTGGAATGAGCACTCTTTACATGGCCGGGTTGTCCTGTCGGAAAAATCGACCATGATGGCTACAGGCATCAGTCGAGCAAGCTGCTGGGTTCGCGCCAGCGAGGTTTCCAGTTCAAGCTGGGGGCACTTGGGAATTTGTTTTTCTCTTTACGACTATACCTTTGATGCAGAAACTGGGTTTAAGTTTGTGGTTCAGTTTCGCCGTGATTTCGGTAAGGTGTTTGACTGATGTTGCCGAGAGTGCAAGCTAATAGCATTTTATGCCTATAAAATTGACATTCCGCGGTACGATGAATGTAGATCTCAAAACACAGGTTCGAAGGGTGTGCTCACACAATCATCTTTCCGTTTTTTTTTTTGTTTCTCTTGTTTCAATGGTCTCCAATGTTAGCTGTTTTCTATTCCTGTTAATGGTTTTGCATTCATTAAACATCGGACTGCATAGACCTGGCTTGCACTCTTGACAGTGTTCAGATAGTTTCCTTTACCAGTTTCTACGTTTTCGTTGTGTTTGCGTAGCCTTTCATTTAGGCACCTGCCGGTTTGGCATATGTTGACATTACCGCATGACAATGGCTAAGAATATACAACCCTTTCCGCACATTCAGCAATTTTGTCCTTGTGTTTCTACCTGCAAGTTTTCTTGTTCACAGGAAACGGATTTGTCATCTTACACAATTCTGCCAGTTTCTTTGGTGCTGATTCCTCAAACATGTTCGAGTAGGGCTTAATTACTTCCCCCAATTGTAGACCAGGTGAAATAAAAGCCGCCACTTGAGAATTAAAGAAATGTAATCTAGCATTGTCGCGACGGTTGAGAAACTCGTCGTTTTTCATGTTGTTCTTGAACATATTAGCCTGAGAGAAACGCATTACCGTCCAAGTTTCTGAGCGATCGAGCTGTTTTATTAGTCAGCTGCACGTCAGGCTCACCGCTCGCAGAGTGAATAAAAGGCAGACCCCTGCGACTCATATGCCTTGTGTCTCTGCTCGAAAAACAGCATCAGGGGAATTTCCTTTCACCCATGCCTAACCTTTACTCTGACCCCCAACTCTCTCTCTTCTCTTCCGTATTTTGTCGCTACCAGTTCGTCGACCCACCCTCCAGATACAAGCAATCCACTGGCGCAGAACACATTTCACAGACACTGGCAAAAACAAGACGACAAGGTTTCCACCAGTGGCACCTAACAACGGCGCTGCTTTGTCCCTCCTATCTTATCCGCGCGATAGACAAACTTGATGGTAGCAGCTATTGCGACAAATTAAGCCACTGGACGGAGTCCGCATGCAGGAGATCTTCCGTGAGTAAACATAGGAGCAAGAGGAACGCCGCAGGCGCAGAGTCGAGAAGGCAGGGAAATAGATCGTTAGAATAACACCGTAACTGCTGGCAGCCGACATGGTGCCCTCGGGCTTTGCCTAACAGGTTAATGGTGTTGTTCGATCAGCCTTGCTTTGACGAGCATTCCTGCGAGCGCCCTTTCTTGTGCTTAGATTTTCCTCATCGTTGGCGGTATAATTGGCGCTGCCCAACTGAGCCTGCTTACCAAATTAGTCCTGATGTTGAGCTCCTGTTGACAACCAACGGTAGTATTGACGAAATCCTGATTAGTATTTAAGCGCTGATTGCTGTCGAGCTAGGATTCAAGTCCTATCAGCTATTCTTATCGAGTGGATATCTTATCGAGGCTACTACACTTTTTGGAAACTGACATGAACCTACTAATTAGCTGCTTATCATCGTGACACTTGTGCCTTTTTGCTGCTTTTTTGCTTATTTGGTATTTAACTGCAAGCTAAAATGAGGTCTGCTGGTGGCACAGGCGCTTTTGATATGTCGTTGATCAAAACAAAATACTCCCTCGTCTTCGGCGTCAGTACCACACCTTTTAAGGAAAAAGACGCACGTTTTGCAGATGCTGCTTCGCCGCCAAAGGCGTCGAGCTTTTTTGGTTACACTCCACCCCCAACATCGCCCACAGTGAAGTTATTTTCTCTCCCGCGTCTCGAACAGAGCTCAGACTCACGGTTCGCTGACTCCGTGACCTCACGACGTTGCACTGCGAGATAAAGGAGCTCTGTGCGCAAACTTCACTTTTCTTTTTGTTCGGAGTAGTTTTTCTCGTTACCTTCAGCTGCATATTGGCATCCGAAAGGTTTACGCTGCGGAAATGTGACTGCGAAGACAACGGTATAGTTGATGAAGTCTGCCTGCTGCTTGAAAATGAACCTGGTGTGAGCTGGTCTGAACATTCGGGGAGACCGGCCGGGACGCGGTTACTGTCGCGTAGAGCAACATGTCGCGAACGCTGCCCCTTCCGTCGCCGACGCTCGACAGTGATTGCATTTCTTTGGTCTTGTCTCGCAACGGCTGCCTTCATTTTTGCTCTCTTTTCACCCCCATTGCGCGCGGGGACTCGCTGGTTGTGACGTGGGCAGATGTTTGTCACTTTACACGTGCCGATTTTTTCTTTCGTCTTGCTCCTTTTAGCCTTCGTTTTGATGCGGTGTATAGTGCGTGGTTATCTCATCCCAAAATATATACGCCGCCCGCATCTAATAGTAGCTCTCTCGCACTGCTTCATATTAGCGCATCTACATCTCAATGCGCCATATGCTCTACATCTCCTCCACTTTGTGACAAAAAGCGCACTTCCTAAGTTTGATGAAAAACGAAGAAAGGGGATAACGTGTCATTTCCTTCTTTGACATCTCTTTATGGAATCGTAAACGACATGATCTTCGAAGATATTTATGAATTTTAAGCACGACCCCTCTTCCAACTTGCCGCATGCGATTCCTTCGGTATTTCAGTGTTTCCGTAAGCTTTTGTGTACAATACGATATTACACAAAGGTACAAACAAAAAAAACCTGCATGTATGACGCATTTTAAAGAAATAATGGTGATGCATTTTCCCAAGATTTGAAACTCTACAAGTTTTCAAGAAAAAAAATCACCCCCCCCCCCCCCCCTTTGCCCCTCCAATAGTTAAGTCACTCATCAAGCGCTGCTAAACAAGAAAAGTTAATGATAAAAACAGGAACGCTGCCGTTCTACCACGACCACTTAAAACGTCTGTTTTCGCACACTGCACAGATATTATTGAGAACTCAGATCAAATTACGCGCAGCCCTTTTGTATGCGACAATAGAAACTAATCGTTAGGCGTCGAAGGTCATTAGCGGCAAAGGCAGAAGCCAAGAAATAAGGTAAAAACGCCGTAATGGTCATCATTTCTGTTTCTATGTTGGAGGGAAAAACGATACTGGGAGGCGGCGGCCCTGCGAAACGACCACGCGCCAAAGATGCCACATTATGAAGGAACAAAGGCAGTGGCCACGGCGGCCATTGGTCGGCAAAAGTGGGCAGTTACGGTGGACAATGTGCTCGAAAAACATTAATCACTCGTTCCCAGCCCTTCAGGGTGTGCCTGACAGTGCGGGTAAAGTGAGCTAGAATATTCCAGGTCACTGTAGTGCGGGGCTGTTATGTTGTTACCATAGCCGCGTTTTACTTTGTTGAGCCTCTTCGTGCGCGTTTTTTTCTCTCCCGGTTCTCGCTGCTGCGCGCCAATTAATAAGCAGTGCGGGTTGTTCTACGTGCCTAAAAAGTATCCTCTTGCAGTTTTATGAGCGCTTACTTCATATCAAGTAAACGTTTTCATTTAACATCTTTTGATGGCACCCAATGCAGCAATGCCACGCAAGACTTCGTGTTTTGTTATAATTAATAAGAGAAGCTTCTTAAAAATTTACGCTTTCAGAAAAATGCATGCGTTGGTGGACATCGGCTCTCTCTACCACATTTATTATGCGATAGCATAGAACCTTCACTGGAGCAAAATCCTGGCGTCGTCCAGAAAAATCCTGCTGGACTGGCGAACAGTGACGTCACCAGAACGAATCAATCCTATTGGCTGGAGAGACGTGACGCCATCAGAAAGTGACGTCGCAGGACCGGCGAATGCTTGTTGGATGTGGAAGTGACGTAACTAGACCAAATTCCCCTCAGGTCGTATACGGGAAGAGCAACCTGGTTCTCAGAAGCCCTACTAGTCGCTTCCGGCGAAGGAATCAACAGCTTCGGATGTCACCGCATTGCCAACGCATTTTGGAATTAGGTGCCCCTGTGTTTTGTCAGAGTGAAACGCACGCCACGGATGTCAAATTTTCTTGAAGAGTCATATATTTAATGTAGGGCGGCACAGGCGTTTGGCCGCCCAAATCTATGCCTTGCCGCTTTTGAACACCAAGTGTCTCCAGTTCGTGCGTCGAGCAGAGTGGTTGCTAAAATCTCAAATTAAATATCCAATGAACTGAATGAGTCTCCAACTACAAATTCAGTACAACTGCCAAACGGGCGAGTTGTTTGTGCATCCTTCAGGGTAACAACGCAAGCGACGACGCTAACAGCACTCGTCCTGTGTTCATCCCTCTGTCGTCCCCATCCTTGGCGCTGTTATCCTCAAGAACATAAATTCAGCTTAAGAGAGTCAAGTCAGAAAATCAGTCTTAGCGTATTGCATTTCTCGCGTCTTGACGCGCAGACAACTCCTCAGTTCCTTTTCCGTGTTCCTTTCCACATGACCTGTTCGCTTATACCTTTTTCGCGCAGCATGTCCCACAGGCTGCGCACTGCACTGTGCAGTTTTTTATCGAAAAATTTTATCGAATTTTAGCAACATGCACCATTAAGCATCTGATTCTTCATGGTGCATGCCTCGTAACTTGCTTTTCCAATTTCACGCAGTCGAGGATTTAAGTACGCTTTGCTCGAGGAACCACCAGCTTTGCGCCCCATATACAGGCTGATTTTTTTTTTTTGCCACATTTACCGAATATCGAAAGTCAGAAATACGGATTTAAAAGCTCGCAGAGGTGGCTTTCCCGCATTGCCTAACTATAAAATGGCGTCGCTGCACGTGGTATCGTCACCGAAATCGTTAACTTGTACACCATCAAACACACCAACTGCGCCTGTATTTGACGTGTAAGGAGTGCGGGAAGCACCAGCTTATAAGTATGCTGTGCGGGAAAGCCAAATCTACAAGCTGTCAAATACGTATTTTTGATGTTCAATATTTCGGAAGAAATTGCCGATTAAGAAAATGTTAAAACAGCTCACCATCTATGTTGCCGGCCATAAATTTTGCTATATATCATTAAACCACAAAATCAAAATAAAAAGATAATTAATTAATTTTCGTTAATTGTTCGTTTAATTATTCATCCATTTAAGGTACATAATGTCCGCCTTGCAGTAGAATCCAGCTGTACAGACCGCACCGACGTATCGCTCGCGGTTTTTAATATTAAAAGTATTAAATATGCACTTACCTTTCCTTACATGCGGAAACGGGAAAGCATTTCGAGTTCCGTTGGCTCCTCCATTACTTAGCAATGTAAATAAGCATTGACGGTAATTATATGATTACTTAATTACTGATATTATTTAGCTGATTAATTATATTTGATAAATTAAAATCAGTTAGTCATCATTGCTAGTCATTATTAATTTATTCTTCATTAATTAATAACAATTATTTCATTATTCTTTTTATTGTTTGTTTATTTCTGGAGGAATTGCCAGTAATTCACCAACTCTGTGAATTACTTGCAGTAATTCGCGAAATTATTTGCCTTATTTAAATAATTATTTAATAATTGGATCATTTAAACTTTCCATTCAATCATTGTTATTAATTACAAATCATAATTACACTCTCACTGGATGATGGACAGTTAATGAGGACACGCTCTGTCCACACTTCCTGTATACACGCCGCTCATGAGTCAAGAAATGCTTTCGCATTAACATCTGCATATGCTAAAGTCACCCGCCTGTATGTGCAATGGCTACGCTCCTTGTTTGTTGTAGTGCAATAAGGTCTTGAGACTTGTGAAATCGTTCCTGCGCTTAGTTTCAAGTACGTGCAATGCGAAGCAAAGGTGAATAATTCTTAATGGCTCAAGAAGAAAACGGATAATAAATACACACTGACATGCCGATTATAAAGCATGATTTGTAGATACGTTTTTTTATTTTTCTTTGGCCCTCCCCGAGAAGCACTTGAGAGCGCCGCGCGTTTGCTACTTATGCGTCGTCATGGAAACACCTCGAACGGGTGGAACCCGGGCCGCTCGGGGCTGTTATTGTCGACACGTGGGAACCGTGACGGTTGGCAGCGTAGGCGTAACAACGCGAGGTTCCCTTCGTGCGACACCAGCGGCGGTGGGGACTCGGGAGCGGCAGAGGAGAAAGGAGGAAAAACACTAAAAATGCGCCTAGCCGCGCGCAACGAGGCCAATATATGCGCCGTAAACGCCGCGAAAGCGAGTTTTCTTGATCCCTGGAGAGCCGCCAGAAAGTTTCGCTCGATCGTCTTTCGGGGAGGCTTCAGCGATCACCGCGGGCTATTTTTTTTAGCTTTCGGCTTTTGAGGAGTTAGGATTAGAAAGCGGAATGCTGAATTTATAATAACGCGCTATAATTCACGCTTGTATCGGAGAATCCGCGGCGTCTCCTGGTGTGCAAGCCTGACTATAGCCAAGAAGAATGCTTGGAAACGTGCATCCACCTTGTCCACTCGTACAGTCATTGACGGCTGCATCAAGAACAAAATAGAGGCCAGAAATTCGGCTCAGCTGAGGCAGCAGACTTCAAGCAGGATAGGAGTAGCGATTATTTTCTTTTTTTATTCTGAGCCAAATAAACGACTGCAACAGGGACGAGCGTCCTATATAGAAGTACAGAGTAAAGCATCACACGTCTCCAGTTTACGCCGAGGCGTTAGACATTTTCAGAGGCGGATTCCAAGACCTACAAAGCTTGCATCTTTGGTGCTTATTTCCGGTTCTAGTGCGGCGAGTGGTTTCGTCTTGTGGGCATGCACAGAAGTTTAAAGACATGAAATATTAATTGGCCATATAAAGTAAGGCAGTAAAGTGAACTGAAGGCACGCGTTGCCCTCATTGCAGCAACAACACATTACCGACTCCTGTAACTCAATAGCAAAATAAGTCCCTCGCGAGAGTGCACTTTGCAGAGAAAAACTCTTTTGGTGCCACGATATTTAACGCTTCTCGTATTATTTATACTTGTTTGACATGTTACTAGCCACCACACCAGCTTATCCTGGCGATAACACTGGGCAACCTACTGACGACAGCATGCGATAGAAGGAGCGGAAGCGGTCAAGAAGGAACCGTTTGTTTGAAAAAGTGCCATGGGGCATTAAGAAGCTTGGATTATTGGATTACAAGCGAAAGTACCGGAAGCGCTGTCCGCCAGCTCCGCGACCGGTTCCGCTATCCGCCAGTTCCGGTTGGGTTGTCAGGGCCCAAAATGTATATCTTCCGACCGCCGCGATAGCTAGGTGACTTCGGAGTTCGGCTGCTGATCCCAAGGACGCGTGGTAGAATCCCGGCTGCAGGAGCCTGATTTCGATAAAGGAGACATGCAAAAAAACGCCCGTGTGCTGTGCGATGTCAATGCATGTTGATAATCCCCAGGTGGTCGAAATGTATTCGTAGGCCTTATATACGGACCGTTCGCAAAACTCTGGATGTCAGCTTCTCCAACGAGAAAAACCCCTTCACCACGCCGATTCGAACAGTTTTGGAGGCGGGAATCAGGAGCAGTACTGCAGGCATCCATAGCTACAATAATGCCGCGCGTCTTCCCTGCCCGCTTCCGCCGTGTCACGCCGTGACGTCACGGATATGCGGCGATGCTGGCGTCAGCAGCGATTTTGGTTATGTAAGCAGAACTCGACCATCTGCCTTGGGTGTGAAACGTTTGAGCGTTTTTGAACATAATTCGCGATTCGTCGCCAAAGTGGGGGGTAGTTGGTGGCGCTGCAAGGCACAAGAAATGAAGCGGCGTAAGTTTCCACAAGATTATTGCGGTCAGGTAAGATAGGGGCGAAAGCGACTGGCAGCGGCCGCCGAGCGCGACAAGCGGACCCCTTCGGCGACGGATGGGCTTCGCGGCTAGCATTGCGTTTCTGCGTGGAAATATGACCAGTTCGTTTGTTGCTCTTAATCCGCACGACAGGTCTGCGGTCGCGCGACGAACAGTGCAAAAAATTACGAGGAACTTTAGCGGCTAAAGTGCTGAAAGGCGAAAGCCTGA
This sequence comes from Amblyomma mixtum, assembly GCF_055824585.1. Classification (NCBI taxonomy): domain Eukaryota; kingdom Metazoa; phylum Arthropoda; class Arachnida; order Ixodida; family Ixodidae; genus Amblyomma; species Amblyomma mixtum. The sequence goes on from NC_143014.1 coordinate 33,985,320, forward strand.
GTGCTGCATTCTACTACACGATTGTTCACTTCACATTTTGTTGGTGCATTAATTAACTGCCAATTAATGACGCTTAAGCTTCGCCTTTAGGAGCGGAACGCGACAGCGTGTTGTAGCGCTGCCACGGAGTCCATTGAACGCCACCACCCGTTCGGCGCGATGCCTTGCCCTTTGAACGCAACGGTTTTTAAGGAAAGTAAACGGCGCAGTAATTCTCTGTCGTCTCGGTGGACACCTGAGCCGCACTGTACAGGAAGGGAGGAAGTGGAGTGAAAGAAGAAAGAGGGGCCGTAATGAACAAAATGAAAATTGTATTTGAGGAAAGGAAATTATGCATTAACTGTCTCGCATATCTCAGTAGCACTAGTCGAAAATTGTATTTGACGAAAGAAAGTTGCGCAGTAACTGTCTCACATATTTCGGTGGACACCCGCCAAAATTCGCGCGTGGTGACATCACGACAATTTGGACCAATCTGAAACGCGGACAAATAGGCCTTGCTCGTCAGTAAATTGTTTTTTGAGGAAAGGAAATGTATCTGTCTCGCATATCTCGGTGCACACCTGAACCTCGCCGTAACGGGAAGGGAGGAAGATGGGAGTGAACGAAGACACCGTATTCACTAGACGCACCTTTGTTCATTCCAAACCATCGAGCTGGCATACCGGAGTGGTAGCGTGCTCGACTCACACTCCGGAGACCGGGGTTCGATTCCCAAGCTCGGCCAATTTCTTACTCGGTTTTATTTGTTTATCTGGTCTGACTAGAAAGGTTAATTGGACTAATTGGTTAAGTAAGCAATTAACTAAACTCAAACATACTTGGAGCATCACTACACGATCCCTTTAATTGGTTGCATGGTTAGTAGCCAAAGTACAATTGGCCCCGTTTGAAATTCGCGCACTGTGACGTTACGACCGTTTCGACCAACTGAAAAGCGTGACATTTCTTGTCGACAGCTCCTGCTTACAACGATGAGGCATTAAAGGCTTCCGCCTTAATAATCAGCGCCTACAACACTTTTGCAGGGTTTCTCGCAGTGCGACGGAACGACACAGAGCATGACATGCAATCAACATGATAAGTTAGACCCGATATTCTGCGTGCGTGGGATCTTAGGTTCTATGCGGGGGTCCGTTGTCAGGTCCCAGTCCCCCGCACTACGTGCCGAGCATCTCTTCGCCCACAGAGAAAAATTATACAGCGATGAGCTGCTAAGCGCGGCGTTTCCGAACCAGCGCCGGGATCAGGAAGTAGTACGACGCGTAGTATTAACGCGATAGCGTTAAAGATCCCGTTTCCCAGGAAATCTGGCGTCGGCGTTGCCGGTGTTGTGGGTGACAAATCAGGAGCATGACTCTGGCAGGTGGTCCCCGGAGAGAAACCTAGGAGGCAGGTGGGACACCTAGGTCACGTGACCTTGCGGCGTCATCACCACCTGGCCACCGGACAGTGAGCAGACTGCCCACCGTGGTAGGTGGAAGTTAAATTAATCATTGGTTGCTCGGGAAGAGCAATCTGGGCCACACGAGGCCCACTGCTAAGAGCAGCTGCCATCGCATGGCAGTGGCGCATGGCTTCATCGCTGCACCACTGCGCCAGGAGGGAGTATGAGGACTCCAAGGGATCTATGAATGTAAAGTAGAGAACGAACTTCTATATGGGAATTAACCCATAACGATATCGCGTCATACCCTTAAGGCGGAGCTTAAGCGTGCTCTGCAATTTTTTTTTTCTATTTTCACTTTCGAAAGCTTGAGCAAGTGTTATTTTTTAACACTGGTCGTAAAATTCGATCGTTTAGCTCTTTGGCGCTCTTTGACGTGCGTTCGGCAGCAAAAGACGCATTCACTCAAACGCGAGACGTCAGTACTGAAAAGGATTCCGTGATCACCGTTTCCGAGTGAATACCACTGTAGCCTACCCTCTGGGATCTGCAAAAAAAAAAAAAAAAATGGCGTCATCGCAGTTAGGTTGTGAAAACGACCGTTGGCGGCGACATCTATATTTCACTGTCTCCTTATAGCTTATGCAAACGTCGTTTTTAGTGAAAGTCGTCAGAACATGGTAATCTATCGACACTGGCTAGCCTCAGTTTTAAAGAGAATTCACTAAACATCTTTGAGCTACATTCTGGACAAAAGTACAACAGTGATCCTTGGCTACAAGAAGAGGTGTGCGTGTGAAAGGAAAGGGGGAGGAGTTCTTTCTTGGAGTTTTGCAGAAGCGCATCAGCTTTTCATTTAATGACACACCAGAGTGTCTTGCATACAAAGTTATGGTTTTGACTGCTTGAGAAAAAAACAGCGCAGGAACAGGGACACAAGAAAAGAAGACGACGGGACAGGCGCTGATGTCCCGTCGTCTTCTTTTCTTGTGTCCCTGTTCCTGCGCTGTTTTTTTCTCAAGATGTACCAACTCGCTCAACTCGCCGTCTTGACTGCATAACTGCATTTCCTGGTTACATTCGTCGTCGTTAAAGTTTGAGAGCTCTCATGTTCAATAAAGCTCTTCTTGTTGGAGGCCCTCCTGAAAGTTTTAAATCGTTGTTTTCCTTCGCTTCGCTATTTACGCCTCAGGCAGCCGATACAGGATGTTTCTATAAGGGAGCGTGCGTTACCCCAATGCGGTCGATTATTGACTTTCTCTCTTGGAAGCGTGCCAGTCTTCCTACTTTAGTGAGCGTGCTATACTGCCCAAAGCTTTATTTTTCGCTTTAGTCTCTTTGGCGCTAAGTACTAGAGACGTCTCCGTTCGTGTTGCGGTTACGCTTTTAACTACGAAGAGCGAGGCTCGTCTCCTCACAGATGGAAGACAGACTCGTCACACGAAAAGCCCGCTGGCTAACATCCCGCTCAGCTGGCCTGCTTAAGAGGCGGAGTTTTCTGTTGACCGAAAGGAACCACGGGATCGATAGAAGTGATGGAGCGTTGGCCCGTGAAGGACACGCGCTTTTGAGCTGTGTACGGTGTGCGTGCGTGGGGTTGAAAATAAGCCCGCCGGGACCCCACGGTCACGCCTTGGAGTGCGTCGACGTTATGCCAGACTCTTTTCGACGCGAACAAACGCAAAAAAAAAGATAAAATAAGAGAACGGCAGGCAGCTTGAAATGAATGACACTCGCTCTGTCCCGTTCGTCGAATGAGAACACGCGGAGATAAGGAACACGTGAAAGATTGAAAACTGCCCGCGCCGTCTGCGAGAAACTTTTGCCCGAGTCTTCTCGACATACTCTCCCCTTTCTTGCAGCTTTTGTATATGCGCATCCGTTTCGCTTTATGTCGAAGTTGCAAGCGATCAGAAAAAGCGGCAGTTTTGCTGCTCAGGACCGCTTTCAGTATAGGCTCTTGCATGGAGTTTAACGTCCGAAACGAAGTGCCCCTGCTTAGTGCCTGTGAACGAGCGACGTTTCCCCCCCCCCCCCCCCCCCCCCCCCCCCGCGTGTGCAACGCGTTATACAAACACAAATGTTTAGTAATTCATTTGAATGCTGTGGATGGAAAGGTTGTGGGCTTCACGCTCAGGGACACGAAGGGCGCAGCTTGTTTCCAAGGTGACGTTGGCGTGGAATTCTAGGCCCTATCACGAAGAGGAGGCGCTGGACTGGGCACAGTGCGCGATGAAGAGTGCACCATAGATCGACGGACGATAGTCGGAGTCATTGCTTAACACGTCACCCGAACGGGCGCCCAGAGTTGCGAAGAGACCGCTAATAAGAGTCTCCGGATGGCGTTAGTGCCCGAATGGGTCCAGAATTGCCGGGTGCGAATGTGACGAAACATCCGTTACTCAGTTAGTAACAGTCGCGGGTGATGAAGAAATAACAAAACAAACGACGCAACCAGATCCTTTGCTTCTTGCAGAGCAATGGACGTTTTATCAATTTTTGTACCGTCAAACTAATTACGGTATTTCGTCTCATTCATCTCGATAAACTTTTTTCATTGACCGTTTTTAAACACCTAAATATCTTTGTGAAGAATAATCTAGCTCGTTTCTGGGGCATATTCTGTCACCATTTGGTGAGCTGTTCACGTGCAAAGTGCACTTAAAAGCTGGCCACTTGATTATATTGCAACATCTCGACGTCATACATCCAAAGAAAAAAAAAGGCATTGCATGGCTCCCCTAACTGTAACTCATGCTTCCTATTTTTGTTGCCTTGTTCCTCAAGTACACCGCAAAGCTGCCTGCGCTTTGTGCAGCTCATCTAGATATTGACATTTAACTCCGCTATCGTGAAGCATAGGTTGAAACTCGGACAATTTTCCTTTCTTCCCAGTTTTTCCAGTTTTGTGTCGCTTAGAGGGGCGTTTACTTCGTGACCTAGTTCGAACAATAAAAACTTTTCTCGTCGTTGCTTCTTGCGGTTCCGAAAGTAATCAGTTTAAAGGAATTGGTCGGCTACGGTCAGGCACCCCCGAAGAACGTTTCAGCATGCTCGCATGTTAGTACCGTGGAATGCACGCCGACGCACAAAAAGACAGTGACTGGTTTCTCTCTTCGCCTCGTTTCCGCGCCCTGCTTCATCGCTCCTGGAGCTGTCCATCAGCTGCGAAATAGCCTGCGGAATAGCCACGTTGCCCAGATCCCCACATTCCCGTTCCAGATAAGTTCTTATTCCTGGCCACAAGACGAGCCAGAAATGAAGCCGCGTTAAAATAGCTTGACGTGGAGCTGCGACCTAAATACTTGCTCATCTGCGTTGGTTGCCGGTTCGCCGCAACGCTAGCGTCTGCGCCGCCCTAACAAAAGCCGCGTGCTCAATCACGCGCAAGCCTCCGCAATAATGGCTCGTCTCGAAAGTCCATACGGGCGCCTCGGCGTCCAACCTCGTTCGCGCGCACGCCGCGCTTGCGCAAAATCTCCCAAACCATTTGAGCTAACTAAGCGGCCGTGAAAAAAGCACCGAGCAGCGCGCCAAGCCGCGTCGTGCAGCGGCAGAGCAGCCTCTATATAAGCTACAACCATGCCGGGACGTCTAATGAAGCCCATCTTCCGGCCACGCTCCATTACTCACATCGCAGAAAAGAATCACTGCTCCTGGCGGACAGTCAACGCCAGACCGAGGTTCATGCGGCAATTTGCCCCCCCCCCCCCCCCCCCCCCCCCCCCCCCGTCCGCCCGCAGAGGCCAGCGTATACAATATAGCCATTGGCAGCGGACCGCGCGCCGCCGCTCCTCGCTTAGCGGGCATTGCTCGCAAGAAAGAAACCGAGTGGAGATGCGGGGCGCTCTCGTGGCTGCGCTCACACGCACGCACGCGGGCGTCAGCTAATTGTGCTCGTCTGTTGGCGGGCGGCCATCAATCTGGCCCCGCACTGTGGTGGCGCTGCGCTGCCCCGCGTCTGAGCCGCCGGACGAACCGCTGGCAGGTCGGGGCTGAATCGGGGGCGCGGCGCCAGGCTCGAATCGGGCGACCGCACGCACTTGGCGCGTGGACTCGCGTTCGCTTTCCGGCCCCTCTGTCCGGCGCCGCTCGCCGATCATTTGTTTGGAGGGCGGGGAACAACTGCCGCCTCTTTCTTGCGGCCACCTCTCCCCTATCCAACCTCGCCGACGCGTGATCGGATCCAGGAGGCCGCCCGAATGCAGTGACAAATGGATCGCTTCCGAGAGATACACTCCGCACTCCACGGCCCAGCCCACTCAGTCCACTTTTGTGTACGTTCCACCGGAGGAATGTTTCGTTTTTAAGCCGCAAATACTTAACGGTAGCGTGTGCCTGTGTCAGCACACACTCGCAGAGCCTGGCAGTCCTCGCGGGTTATTGTCCGGAGACGGGCCTCCGGCAGACAACTGGTAATTAAGCGAAAACAACCATGCATTGCTGGTTCAGCAGGACTTGCAACTCATGATTCCGGGAACGGCGTGCATATCGACACGGCCGTGAGCGCGTCAGCCATGGCCCGCCTGGTGCTCGGCTTCGCAGGTGCATGGCTTGGCAAAGGAGACTGCGCCTTCAAATCATGTCACTGACGGCTTGAGCAGGCACCCCGAAAAAGGGCCACTACAGTCGGATACCACTCGGGAACGAAGTCTCTCTAGCCAATTGGTGTCGACCGATTGTCCCCTTTGACCAATCCCCTTGGATTTGCTAGAGTAAAATTGCATGGGATGCCAGATTTATGTGGAGTAATCACGGCTTAATCGGATTAACCGCGGCGTCACGATAGTCGGCCGACGCCATTGACTCCAGGGCCTCTTTTCATGGGCATCTGCTGCTTCATTCTTGGGTGGTATCCGACTATAGCTGCCTGTATGTGGTTAGCCAGCTTGTTTCTTTGTTCATTTGTCATTTTAAGATCTAGAGTGCTGAACGCAGCGTTAATGAGGCGCGGCATTAAACAGCGCTTTCCTGGAATAGTTTATCGGGTTTATTCCGCCATTTTTAATTAAATTCGTTTAAAAATTAAGGCTGCGTATTAAGCTACAAGCTCGGCTAATTGTGCTCGTCTGTTGGCACGCGGCTACCAATGTGGCCCGGCACTGCATGGGGTAGCGCTACGCTGCCCCGAGTTTGAGCCGCTGGACGAACCGCTGGCAACTCGCAGCTCCGCTCCTGTATTTTTTTTTAATGGAAATTGCGTTTACATCACCACGATGATATACGTACCTGTAATCAATCAATGAAACCGGCAGCGTCTGTCATTGTATATACAGACTCTTCACAGAGCCAGCTGGGGCAAACATTGTTGTCGGAGAACCCGACGAATGCCCTTTCTCCGGAACTGATGGGGATGGAAGCGCAGCAGCGGGCTTATATCAAACTGCGCAGCCGTTGCCTTCCTGAGCGGCGTTCCTCGTCGCTTCGAGGAAAGCCGAGAAATCACGGGGTCCCGCACCCGCTTTGCTCGCGAGACGCCAGACAAAGTCGCCGTCTCCTCTCTGAAAAAGAGCGACTGCCTAATTGAGGCGCTTCGCTGGATCGCTACATTTGGGTAATAACCCCATTTCGTCGGCAAGAGATATCCGATATGTCGCAAGGGCAGATAGCCGATCCACCCTTTCACTATTTCAACCCACTGTCCCCTGCCTGGCTCAGCCTGGGGGTGCACTTCGGGCGGTGCAACGACCTTGGTCGGTGCGGATTGTATTACTCGCCTACACGCGGTTTCCCTCTCGCAATGGGCGTCGCGCGAATATAGGCCTCCGCGTCATTGATCGAACTAGCCGGCTGCTGAGCGAGCAGCGCGCCTCTTCACGCACACGTGTTCAGGACACTGCATTCGATTGATGGGTTGCTCTACGCATGCGTCACTGCGATGTCCGAATGAATCCTGTCAAGGCCGCAGCGCGGTACAATGACGCCGGAGGTATAGAGGCGGTGTCTTGCGGCACAGACGAGCAGCAGGAAACATGAAGACACTCCGATCACTCACTAGCAGAAAAACGAAGGCAAAATAGAATTGCACTAAGTAATTGAGAACCGCACTGACAAAATGCTAGGACAAAAGTGGTCTTTGGTCTGCGGCCAAACAGTAGATGTGGATCAGTCGCGCTCCCATCAGTTGCAGAGAGCTTACACGTATCAGGTTTGGGCTAAGCAGCAGCAACAAATCAATCTCAGTTCACCACGCGCGACGGCAGCCCAACAGTTTGGAGCAGCAGTAAAGGGTGGTTTAAATCAGTACAACATTTTCTGACAAATATATTACGACATTAATTCACTCTACCAAGCGCACTGGATACACAGTAAAACTACTGCTCGACATAGCTCTCAATAACGCACCGCATCGGTGTCCCATGCGCATCTCTGTCAACAGTCCCCAGGCTATCAGGCTTCCTTCTGGGCTGTCAGGTGCTACTAGTGCTGTCATCCTGGCACTCCTGACCTTCAAATGGCAGAGAACGCTAGTTTTCACCATTCACTGATTTGAAGGCGGCCACCACGGAAGATCCTTTTATAAATGTTTCGTGAAACCAAAGCATGGGGACGTGCGTACACAGGCGTCAACCAAAGAAAGCGGTCGGCTCGCGAAAAATTCCGTCCATGGCCTGACCCGTTGACCGCACTTACTTTGCGGCCCCGACGAACCAGCGGGCGGCCCAAGCGCACCGGCATATTCGAAGGCACGTCAGCCCCGCAGCGAGCAACCCACAGCCCGAAAACCCCTTCGGATACGATTGCTTGCAGCGCTGTTCCGTGGCTCGTCTTGTTTGCTTCTCCTGGTTCTCGTAGCGCCTCGTAGCTCCTTCTTTTTGATCAAATAGTTTCGCAAAGATACACTGCGCCTCCCACCCGTCATTTAGGCCTGCGGCTTTCTATCAGTATCATTTGCAGTCCTTATTTTTAACGCGACAGCGTCAAATATCCCTTTCAGCGTGAAAACCAGTGACGTAGTTGTTGGCAGTGTGTCGAGAAAGTGCGGATTAGTCGGGAGCATCGTGACGTCACAAACGCACGACCTCGCACGGGTGATGCAAGCATCCCGCAACGATCATAGAATACAACAGTGATGACGTCACTACTGTTGGGTCTGGGGCATCCCACTGTTGGGGCTACTGTTGGGACTGGGTGTCCGAGCCAAGGAACGGTCGAGGCGACGGTGAGTCAAATGAACTTTATGTACAGTATGTACAAGGGCTTTTACATGATACAAGGGTCAAGAGCACCACGGGCAGGCACACAGAAGAAGGGCGGCCCCGGCGGCGAGCGTAGCTCCGGCGTGATGGCTCTTCTGCTGCCCGTCTGCTGCTCGGGTACAGCGCGGCTCCGCTTTTAAAGCCACTGGAAACGGTTACGGCAGCCAGCCGTTCAAATCCTCCAATCACTGGCCACCGTTCAAATTAGACCAATGGTCGAGAGCCAGCGAGCGGCGGAGGAGTTCGCACCGACGGAGAGGAGGAGAGGAGGAAGGGTCCGTGTCGGCGCCGCGGTGTCGGGGTGAGTCACGCTGCATGTCGCGACTTGTCCGAGAAAGTCTGGGCCTGCTTTGAGCGTCGGCGAGCGCGCAGCGCTTGTTTCCAGGGGGGGGCCAGCCAGCGAAATGGGAGCTCCGGCACTACAGCACCACTGCCGCCAGACAATGCGCCACGAAGACGAGCTACTTCCGCGTGGCTCGGATGCGGGGCGCGCTCGTACGCCAGGTTCCTCCAAGTTCTCGTCCGGTGTTCAGCCGCAGGTAGCTCCAGGCTCCTTCCCGAGAACGGGTCCCTCTCGTCAGGACAGGATCACGGCTCCGCAGCTTAGTCGCCCAGGTGACTGGATCAGCTTCGCTCGGTCCTTCGGAAGAGCTTGCTTCTCAGCATCGATCGTTGATCGTTCTGCATGTTGCGAAGAACCGACCGACAACAGGCAACACCCAACACGAGCAAGTGCCCTCTGTCACCCGTCAACACACCAGACTTAAAGTCACAAAAACTCCGTTAGCAATAGTTCTGCCCCCTTTTTGTTCCCTCTTCAACAAGAGACACATGTGGGATACAAGAACTCCAAAGTAATTAACTCAAACAAAGTGTCAAACACAGGAAACACTCGGAATGAAATGAATGCAAAATAAATTCGCTCTCTTGAGATCACTCGGCCAGAAGAACACTCAGCTGAGGCCACAAATGAGGACATGAATTTTTCCCCGATCTACGAGCGAACTTAAAACAGCTGTTCGCGAAGAGACAAAATGTAGGTCACGAGGAGGCGAAGCCAGCCTTGCTTAGAACACACGGCTTAGTGCGTCTACGTTCGCGTTTTCCTCGCTTCTAACGGACGGTAAACGACACCCGCTACAGCGGAAACTAGTGACTCTGCCTCTTTCGCTGTGCTGCGCTTTTCTCTCTCTCTCTCTCTCTCTACTACCGTGGTAGCTAACGTCTCTGCCTCTTTCGCGGTAGACGCGCTTTTCTTTCTCTCTCTACTACAGCGGTAGCTAATGTCTCTGCCTCTTTCACGGTAGACGCGCTTTTCTTTCTCTCTGTACTTGTCTTTCCAGTTTCTACGGGAGCTACAGTACAAGAGCGATTCGCTTTCATAGACTGGCAACTTGTCCCTTTCTTTGCGCTTCGCGCGCCAGTCGCGACGTCCCATAGCGAGTGCGCAACGCTTCCGATGGGACCGTTCTTTCTTTCTCTCCATTCGTGGGGGCAAGTCAGACCTTGCACGAGTCTTGACTTTCTCGCGCATCCGTTTGCATTTCCGCTCGGTGTGTAGTTCGCCTCTACACGGCCTTTTGATTTCACGCCTACTAAATGGCGTTATCCTGACACGCGGCTTTCTATCGCGATTGCACTTGGCCGAGCGCTTAGACGGTTTCTTCTCTCTAACTTTCCTGCCCCTGTCACTACGGCCCCGTACAATCTTGCACTTTTTGAGCCGTACACGCGTTTTCCTTGCGCGCGCGTGCCGCTTTCTGTGGGAGCGCGGTTTCTCCCGTGACTGCAGCGGAAAAAGAGAGCCCGCATGAGAGCACGTGCCTTTGCGCATCTTGCTCTCTCTGTGCTCGCGGCAAGATTCACCCCTGCCTCGCTCCTTTATTTTGAGCTTCTTGAGCAGCGCTCTCTTGAATCTCGGTTTGGTGCCTTGGTGCACTTTTCCGCGCGAATGTTTGCAAGATTTCTTTTTGCAGTTTATTCTACTGCCCAGACCTATGTGCCGCGACACACTTATGCGCTTCGCTTTGCGCGATAGTGATGCCTCGCACATTTCTTTAGCTCTGGTTCTGACGCTAGTTTCAGGGCTGACAACGTGACTGACTTTACTGAAGTCATTTTGCCGGCGACGCTGGCGCTTCCGATGGTGGAAACCTGTTTTCGCGCGTTTGCCCTTTCTCTCTTTTCGGCGGCGCCTGTCTTTCTTATGCCTGCCTTTCATCTTTCGGCGGCACCACTCTTTCTTTTGCCTGCCTTCCATCGTCTTTCCGTGACAGCTCTCTCTCTTGAGCTTGCCTTTCCTCTCCTTTCGACGGCAGCACTGTTTCTCTTGTTTCGCTATCACCTTGTGGCGATAGCTCACATTCCTGAACTGGCGGTGCCTTTCCTTCCGGTTGCAGCTTTCTTTCTCGTGCTTTCCTATCATTTTCTCCTGAGGAAGCACATGCTGCTTTCGTCGCCTAGGTTCCTGTTCTCTGACAATGTCACTATGATTCTCAGCCGATTCACGTGCGCTACCTAGATCAGACCTGTCTTTGGCGCCTTTACTAGCCTCCTCCAAACTGCGTTCTTCCTTGTCAGCGTCACTGAGTGCGCATTCGTCCTCATCTTTCTCGGACGGGCTGACGTCTACCGCCCCTATGTCGTCTGGAACGTTCTGTTCTCCACTGTCGTCCAGCACCTTAGCTTCTTCAGGCGCAGACGAACCAGTGTTTTCTCCTGACATTAGTGTTGACACGCAGCTCGCGTCGTGCTCCTGGCGCGTTTCAGCCAATTTCGGATGAGGGTCGGCTCTGCACTCAGTCGCGGTGTTCTCGCTACTGCAGCTGCTTTCTGGGATGTCGCAAAGCTCAGAGCAGTGCGAAAGCGCGGGACTCGTTTCGCATCGCTCGCTGCAAACGCTAGCGCACAACTCCGCGTCCGCAAACTTTACATGCGTCCGCATCCGTTGATCGGAAGTCTCAGGTTTCTGCATTTCTGTTGAATGCGATGCAGAACGCGGTGTGTCATCCTCATCTACTTCGCTTGCGTCGGCGCAAGCGTTTTCACTAATGTCCAGACGGACGTCCTCTCTGCCCTGTTCGGCAACTTCTCCTGCTTTGGACACGCTAGGAGATTCGCTTTCCGGTAACTCCGCCACAATCTCAATGGGCGAGACCTCTGTAAGTGCATCGTCCGATGCTGTGACTACCTTATCCGATGGCATAGAGGCTTTCTCAGTTGGCGAATTCGGGGCAATTCCCACTGTTACAGCAGCAGTTACATCTGCCACGTACGGACTACGTTCCTCTGTGCCGCACTGGCAGCTCTGCTCTACAGCTACGCACTCTACCTCTGTGTCACGATCTTCCGACCCTTCAGCATTTTCGAGCCACTCTAAAATGTCGGCTTTAAACTGGTAGGGAAAATCGTTAAACGATGGGGTGCTATTCTCTCGCAGGTACCTTTGGCGAAGGTCCAGCGGTGACACGTTATATCTCGCCAGTAAGAAGCTTTTCAGCTCATCGTAGTCCGCCAAGCCGCCGTCCAACAGGCGCTTGACAACGTCATACGCTTCGCTAGAAAGCAGGGATACCAACTGCTGTGCCCAAACGTTCCGCTCAACGCGCTTTCTCTCGCAGACGCGCTCGAACTCCGCCAAATATTTCGCCATATCTTCGGCGATCACGAAGGGCTGCGGCCTGTCTCTCAGCTGCTGACCGTTAGTCTCATGCAGAGCGGACAATGTTTTATATCTCTCGAAATCGATCTCGTGCGCTTCAAGCTCGAGGCCCCTCAGTTTCCTGACGCGAGCACGCTGTTTTGCCTCAAGCTGCTTCTGTTTTTCGGCCTCTTCGCGCTCACGGCGCTCTGTGATCTCTTCCCAGGCCTCATTGGCTTCCTCAGCCGTTACATCCTCCTTCCGCATGACCTCAAGAATTGCCTGCTTTCGTTTTGCGGGGCCCAAATCAATGCCCAACTCTTCACAAATTTCGATGAGTTCCTTCACTGTGAAGTTCTCCATCGCGCACAATAGCCTCTTGTAGTTTGCCCTTTTCTTAGAATTCCCTTGCCGTTCACTACTATAGAGCTACTAGTATGACACGCGCAAGTAATTCTTTCCAACAACGCCTCGTTTACTCCCTCTGCACCAGCTTTCGTTTCAAAGCGCTCCGACTTGGCTCGAAACTGCAAAGCTCTCTCCAGTGCAACACACACAGCCCTACTCTAGACTACAATCACGTGTGCTAGAGCAGTCTGGCGAATTGAGGGGAAAACATCAGGCACTCACCGCGCCGAGGTAGCTGACGCCGGTCGATCCCGCAGCTGCCATCCACTGTTGGGTCTGGGGCATCCCACTGTTGGGGCTACTGTTGGGACTGGGTGTCCGAGCCAAGGAACGGTCGAGGCGACGGTGAGTCAAATGAACTTTATGTACAGTATGTACAAGGGCTTTTACATGATACAAGGGTCAAGAGCACCACGGGCAGGCACACAGAAGAAGGGCGGCCCCGGCGGCGAGCGTAGCTCCGGCGTGATGGCTCTTCTGCTGCCCGTCTGCTGCTCGGGTACAGCGCGGCTCCGCTTTTAAAGCCACTGGAAACGGTTACGGCAGCCAGCCGTTCAAATCCTCCAATCACTGGCCACCGTTCAAATTAGACCAATGGTCGAGAGCCAGCGAGCGGCGGAGGAGTTCGCACCGACGGAGAGGAGGAGAGGAGGAAGGGTCCGTGTCGGCGCCGCGGTGTCGGGGTGAGTCACGCTGCATGTCGCGACTTGTCCGAGAAAGTCTGGGCCTGCTTTGAGCGTCGGCGAGCGCGCAGCGCTTGTTTCCAGGGGGGGCCAGCCAGCGAAATGGGAGCTCCGGCACTACACTACACAGTTCCTCATTGGTCACAGGGTCGTGACGTCATTCCACCACCATTACGTAGCGCCTCTCACGAAAGAAAAGGAATTGCGTTGGATGAGAAAATGGCCGAGCCGAGACTCGAACCGCTGTCCCTCGGGTAGTGAGCCGGGCTTGCTACCCCTCGACCACTGGGGCACTTTCGTTCGACTTGGTTAAAAGGAGGCATTGCGTATCTGCACTCGAGAAAGGAAAACAGTAGCGCCGAAAACACGCACACAGCTGAAGAACGACGTAGGACAAGCGCACATTTCATCTGACTTTAATCTCTGAAAAGCGAGCAATTATACAGAAACCTAGGCATGCGCAGAAACAAACCTCATGTGCAATCAACAGAACCGTCCAAGATATGAAATCTCATCTTTAAAAAGGTTCACAGATGTATCGCTGACACAACTTTTTCCTCTCTAAGCCGCCGCGGTGGCTCAGCGGTTATGGTGCTCGGCTGCTGACCCGAAAGACGCGGGTTCGATCCCGGCCGCGGCGGCTGGAATTTCTTTGGAGGAGAAATTCTAGAGGCCCGTGTACTCTGCGATGTCAGTGCACGTTAAAGAACCCCAGGTGGTCGAAATTTCCGCAGCCCTCCACTACGGCGTCTCTCATAGCCTTAGTCGCTTTGGGATGTTAAACCCCATAAACCATAACCTTTTCCTCTCTTGTTTATGTGGTACACCTCCAAAACCTCCCGTGCCTTACTATCACCGCTCCTGCCCAGAATCTTTATCCCATTAAGTCGTCGTTTACACTTTTTGCAGTGCTCACTACTAGCATATTTTTAGCCTTATTGACCGCGCCCTAGAACGAAGTTTGACAGGGAAGGGAGTACTAAATGTGTTCAGATACGTGGACGATTTTTTGGTGGTTTTTAAAAATACTGAACGACGTGGCCTAACCCGATGCTATAAGCAATGTTATAGATATCTTTAAAGAGAACGGGAGTGGTTTAGTTATCTTCACTTCACTTCACTTTAATACCTTAAAGACCCTCGTTAGGGGGTATTACATAAGAGGTGGGGCACACAGAAATGAAAAACAGAATGACTAACAGATAAGTTGAGAAATATGACAGAAGCCAACAGCCACAGAAACCAAGGGGCACAGGGGATTTTTTTTAATTTTTTTTATTTATTTTGTGGCGTTGATCAATTTAGAATATTACTGAATATGTTATCGATTAAAGCTAATTGAGTAGAAAAGCAGAAGAAAAAACAACCACACGCCGCCGGTGGGATCCGAACCCACGACCTCCGAATTACGCGTCCGGTGCTCCACCTCTGAGCTACGGCGACGGCTGTCAAATCTTCTGCTTTCGGGGGTATTTATGTTTACAAATAACCTAACCTTGAGAGTGTTCATCAGCGCCACCCACGTTCATAAGCGGCGGACGTAGAACGTCCTGAGTTACCGCAGGTGTGACGTAGAACGTCATCGAACGGAGAGGGTGGAAGCTGCGTGAGAACCCTCTTATGCTTCCTATGGCGTCAAGGCTGCCAGAACCGAGGCCCTCGCTAAGCAATTAAGCAAACAAGGGAAGGGGAATGAGGGGCTCGTTATAAATATGACAGAAGCCAACAGCCACAGAAACCAAGGGGCACAGGGAATTTTTTTTATTTTTTTATTTATTTTGTGGCGTTGATCAATTTAGAATATTACTGAATATGTTATCGATTAAAGCTAATTGAGTAGAAAAGCAGAAGAAAAAACAACCACACGCCGCCGGTGGGATCCGAACCCACGACCTCCGAATTACGCGTCCGGTGCTCTACCTCTGAGCTACGTCGACGGCTGTCAAATCTTCTGCTTTCGGGGGTATTTATTTACATAAATACCCCCGAAAGCAGAAGATTTGACAGCCGTTTGACAAAATAAATAAAAAAATAAAAAAATCCCCTGTGCCCCTTGGTTTCTGTGGCTGTTGGCTTCAGTCATATTTATAACGAGCCCCTCATTCCCCTTCCCTTGTTTGCAATTAAGCAAAATTAAGATAAGTTGAGAGTTATACAAATATAAGATTATCACTGAGCAAGTACACGCGTGATTTCTTCGATGAACAATGATTGGCATGTGATAGCAGCAAGTTCTCAGGGAAGGCCGTTCCAGTCGTTCGCGGTCCGGGGGAAGAATGATGAAGAAAATGTAGTGGCGCGGGCGCGAGGTCGTGACACTTGCTGCTGATGGCCGGTGCGGAGGGAGATGCGTGGTGGTGGTGCGCAGATGTAGGGTTCCTGTCGTAGCTCAGAGTAAAAAAACTTGTGAAACAAACATAAACTAGCAATGTAGCGGCGATGAGCAAGGGTAGGTAGGCTGGATTGTGATTTGAGGGATGATATGCTGATATCAAAAGAATACGATGAATGAATGAATCTTGTTACTCGGTTTTGAACTGCTTCAATTGAATTTGCTTTGGAGACCAGATGGGAGATGCGTATTCTAATTTTGATCTGACTAATGATTTGTATGCGAGGAGCTTGACATGCTGAGGTGCAGAGCGTAGGTGACGCTTTAAGAATCCTAGTGTTCTGTTGGCGGATGATATGATGTTTGAAATATGCGTATTCCATGTAAGATCATGACAAATATGAACACCAAGGTATTTGTATGATTGGACAAGATCGAGAGGAACGTTAGATATGCTTTATTGGAACAGAAGAGGGTAACGGCGACGATGGAACGACATATATTTGCATTTACTTGTGTTAAGTGTCATTAGACATTCACTGCACCAGTCTTGCACATGAGTTAAATTATTTTGAAGGGATTGTTGGTCGAAGGTGTTAGTGACTGTTCTGTAAATGACACAATCATCAGCAAACATCCGAATGTGGCAATCTAATTTCTCAGGTAGGTCGTTAATATAAATTAGAAACAAGAGTGGCCCAAGGACGGATCCTTGAGGCACGCCTGAGGAGACTGGTAGGAGGTCAGACATTTGGTTATTGACAACGACTGATTGGAAGCGGTGAGTTAAGAATTCTTTTATCCATGCTAGTATGTCGGGATGCAAGTTTAGGCGAGAGAGTTTCAGAAATAAGTGGTTATGAGGTACCTTGTCAAATGCTTTAGCGAAGTCGAGAAAAATTGCGTCAGTTTGGAGGTTAGCATCAAGGTTGGCATGCAAGTCATGAACGAAAAGTGCTAGTTGACTTTCACATGAGTATCCTTTGCGAAATCCGTGCTGCGATGAGTGAAAAAAATTATTTGAATCCAGAAAGTGCATTGTTAAAGAATAAATGACGTGTTCCATGAGTTCACATGGTATGCTGGTGAGTGATATGGGTCGGTAATTAAGTGGTGAATCTTTGTTACCCGACTTGTGGACCGGAACGACCTTCCCCACGTTCCAGTCATGGGGTATGGCACCTGTAGAAAGAGACTGTGAGATGGCCTTGCAGGGATGTTTACAGTTTTTAGACCTGAAGCTTACTCTAGGAGAATGACATGTATGTTGGCAGTATGCCCCTCGAGCTATAGAAAGGAGCTGCTACCGTATGCTTAGGCTCATTCTAAGACAGTTAAACGCGCTATTCCTAATCTTTGCCTCGAATCTGCACTCGTGAAGTCGTGTCAGCATGGTGTGCAAGGGAGCTTTGATACGAAAGTGGATCGATTGGTGGGGGCCGGGTTCCCAAGCTCGGTAATCACAGGCGTTGCTGAAGCCCTCCTACATAAAGCCAAGGGCGCCATGTTTAAGCGGACATCAGAGCGAAGGACGCAAGATGCGAAACCTGAAGTTGTTCCTTATGTGCACAGGGTTGCCCACAACGTAAAAAAGGTGGCAAATAGACATAGCGTGCCTGTCATCTTTTCGGCTCCACGGAAGCTTGCACAGATCTGTGCACGCGCAGCGAGCGATGGAAAGAGGAACGGCTGCAGTAAAAAAAAAAAAAAAACATGGGAAACACTTTGTGAAGCGCTGCACCGGTGTGGTCTATGAGATACCGCTGACCTGCGGGAAGGCCTATGTGGGCCAAACAGGCAGGTGCATCAATGAGCGTGCAGCGGAGCACGCGCGCTCGCTAAAAGAAGTAGGAGGTGCACATCTACCCAAACACTGCGCAGAGTTCAAGGTGTGTCACCGAGGGCAGAACATACGGCGGGGGAAAATTGTGAGCACTGCTAAAAGAGTGAACCACGACTGAATGGTATAAAGATTCTGGACAGGAGCGATGGTAGTAAGGCACGGGAGGTTTTGGAGGCGTACCACATAAGAAAAACAGGAAAAAGTTGTGTCAGCGATACATCTGTGAACCTTTTTAAAGCTGAGATTTCATATCTTGAACTGTTCTGTTGATTGCACATGAGGTTTCATTCTGCGCATGCCTAGGTTTCTGCATTTTTGCTCGCTTTTCAGAGATTAAAGTCAGATGAAGTGTGCGCTTGTCCTACGTCGTTCTTCAGCTGTGTGTGTGTTTTCGGCGCAACTGTTTTCCTTTCTCGAGTACAATGAACCGTCACGCCCAAATAAAAGTTCTTCTAAACTATTGTGTATCTGGTTGTAAAAAAAAAGAAGCATAGAAATATTAAAGAAAAGAAAATAAAGAACACTGTCCGTGTCTCCGAAGTGATATGCAAAGAGGACCCCAGGCCGCTGAAAGAACCCGCGGACGCTATCGCGCCATACCCTTCAGGCGGAACTCTAGTGGCCCCGAATTTTGTAACTACGAGCAGATTCGTACCATTTGAGATTTTGCGCCTTTTCGTGGGGTACGCTGTTTGTGCGATTCCTCTGTTTATCTTTAGGCTCGCCCCTGAATGAATTGTTCCGTTCTCAGTTTTGCCGCTCCCCCCCCCCCCCCCTCCCCGTCACTGGGCGCATTCAACCCCCCCCCCCCCCCCCCCCCCTTCTTTTCTTCGCACTCGGCGTAAAGAGCTTATCGTTCCATACCTTCCAAGCTATGAGAGCGTCAATTCAGTCGGATTAGACGTCAGAGTACTTGCTAAATGACGTCAAAGGAGTGAATGTACGATCGTATTTTGACAGTATCACCGGCTTTGTGTGCTCTGTTTTAAACTCGGGTGTTTGACAATGTAGAATCCTATTTTAATAATAAAAAAAAACGACACGGCAATGAAAGCTTCGAGTTTGGGAATGTTAGGAACCAGCGTCTAGGAGCACTGTCCCGAGAACCCGATTCTTAAGGCGTTTGGCACGCATAGTTCGCTTTGCGCGGTGCTCAGAGCTTTCAGGCGTATTGCAAAGGTCTGCTGCGCGTGCCAAGGGGGCCACGCAGCAGAACGCAAAGAGGTGTGGCTGCTCCGCGCTGACTTATATCTGTTTTCTTTTTTTTTTTGTTCTGACACTATAGTATATTGTCTCAAATTACCAGTGACGTAACATCGCACTACGAACTTGTACCAGTGGATTTATTCTGACAGAAAGTTAAAAGGCCAGCACATAAATATATATATATATATATATATATATATATATATATATGAGAGAAGCCAACAGCCACAGAAACCAAGGAGCACAGGGAATATTTTTTTATTTATATTTTTGTGGTGTTGATCAAGTAAGAATATTACTGTCGCTTAAAGCTAATTGATTAGAAAAGCAGAAGAAAAAACAACCACATGCCGCCGGTGGGATCCGAACCCACGACCTCCGAATTACGCGTCCGGTGCTCTACCTCTGAGCTACGGCGACGGCTGTCAAACCTTCTGCTTTCGGGAGTATTTATGTTTACAAATAACCTAACCTTGAGAGTGTTCATCAGCGCCACCCACGTTCGTAAGCGGCGGACGTGGAACGTCCTGAGTTACCGCTGGTGTGACGTAGAACGCCATCGAACGGCGAGGGTGGAACCTGTGTGAGAACCCTCTTATGCTTCCTATGGCGTCAAGGCTGCCAGAACCGAGGCCCTCGCTAAGCAATTAAGCAAACAAGGGAAGGGGAATGAGGGGCTCGTTATAAATATGAGAGAAGCCAACAGCCACAGAAACCAAGGAGCACAGGGGATATTTTTTTTTTTGTGGTGTTGATCAAGTAAGAATATTACTGTCGCTTAAAGCTAATTGATTAGAAAAGCAGAAGAAAAAACAACCATATATATATATATATATATATAGGAAGCATAAGAGGGTTCTCACACAGCTTCCACCCTCGCCGTTCGATGACATTCTACATCATATCAGCGGTAACTCAGGACGTGCTACGTCCGCCGCTTAAGAACGTGGGTGGCGCTGGTGAACACTCCCAAGTTCAGGTTATTTGTAAACATAAATACCCCCGAAAGCAGAACATTTGACAGCCGTCGCCGTAGCTCAGCGGTAGAGCACCGGACGCGTAATTCGGAGGTCGTGGGTTCGGATCCCACCGGCGGCATGTGGTTTTTTCTTCTGCTTTTCTAATCAATTAGCTTTAAGCGATGACATATTAAGTAGGTTTCTAAATTAATCAACACCGCAAAATAAATAAGTTACTTAAAAATCCCCTGTGCACCTTGGTTTCTGTGGCTGTTGGCTTCACTCATATATATATATATATATATATATATATATATATATATATATATATATATTGTTGAAAGCTATCAGGTTTCCTCCGTACAAAAAGGGGATAACATTTGAGAACAAAATAGTCGCAAAGCCGCAAGCAACAGGTGAAGCACAGCAGCTGGCAGCACGAGTGGCGTTAGAGAATTTACGAGAAATCATATCCTCTTATGCTCTTCAGAGGAAGCTGCCGCAACGAAGCTACTTCGATGGTCGGGACGGGTGTATACGACTCGCCCACTCCATTTGCGTTCCGAAGCTTTAAGTCCAGCTCTGGGTGGTTTTCGACTTTACCATATTGGAACGAAACTCGATCTCTCGCTCCTGATTACTTCCACGAAGTTTGGAAGCGGCGCGACATTTCATTCCGGTGCAGATCGATTTTAAAATTTGCCGTCTTCCTTGGCCTTAGTTCTGATGACTTCTACAGCAACACTGCAATTTCGACGTTACAAACACTCCCCACGCGTTCATACCCGCTTCCCAATTCACTAACAAAACTTTTAGCCTTGAATTATAGTCGTCGCTGGCATTTTCTAAAATGACTCGTCATTTCCAGTCACTGCTTAAGCCATTCAACGCTCGAACGAAGGCTTTTTTTTCCCTTCTAATGTCTCCGGGAGACACAGAGATGTAACTTTTATTTTCCATCTCAAGTCGGAGCCTTCTTAGTGGCCCGTTTGATGGGCGCCATGTTGGGGCGGAGGCGTCGTTGAAACACGTGTCCCTTGGATCTGCCTGATGTGGGCGATGAGAGGAGGCCAGAGGTTAGGCGGCCGAGAGCTTGGCGGAGAGGTCCATCGGGCCCACGCGAGGCGATAAGAGGGAGGGCCCTGACCACGGGCTGAGTTTTTCTTTCCGTTTGCTGCTTTCTCTGTTCTAAAATGGTTCCATTTGGTATTTTATTTTGAAAAACAGTTTGTTGCGGCGGGGATAGGGGACTCTTAAGGATTGTGATGACAATCAACCCAAACGTTTGATAAACCCCCAGTGTTTCCCTTTATTTACGCATGGCTTGGCATCATCAGAGGCAGGCTTCGGGCGGAAGCAACGTGAACAGATAGCCAGACGAAATCATGTAGGGCCCCGCCGCGGTGGTTCAGTGGTTACGGCGCTCGGCTGCTGACCCGAAAGACACGGGTTCGATCCCGGCCGCGGCAGCTGAATTTCGATGAAGGCGAAATTCTAGAGGCCCGTGTGCTGTGCGATGTCAGTGCACGTTAAAGAACCCCAGGTGGTCGAAATTTCCGGAGCCCTTCACTACGGCGTCCCTCATAGCCAGAGTTGCTTCGGGACGTTAAACCCCAATAAACCAAACCGAAATCATGTAGGTCATGTAGCCAGACGGAAGCATGTAGGCACGTTTATTTTCGGGATGCATTTGTTTTGTACGATGTTGTCGTGTGTGCATAAGCAAGCGACGGTGCTTGTGTAACTGTTCTGCACTGAAATGGCTTCCTAATAAAATGTTCTGCAATGAAATGGCTTCCTAATCAAAAGCCGATTATCATCCGCTACTACTTCTGAATGTCTGCGCAATGTCACTAGCATACGCCCAATCAAGTCAAAGTAGCTGAAACGAACAAACGAGCAAAAAAAAAAAGCTAAATGAAACGACTAACATAGCTAGGGACAGTTCACAAAGCTCTTCATACGCCATTTCTTTTTTCGCGCACGTTACTTGTCTCGTCCTCCTGTTCTTTGTTGTAAGCCCTTGTGTTTATGAGTAAAGCGCCAACATCTTAAAGATGGAAAACCAGCTAGCCACCATTGCAGCATTGCATTTTATAGAACGCCGGTTTGGGACCGAACGGAACTTTAGACACACTGGTTACTGTCATTACCTGCCGCACGGGCCAGTCGCGACGGACACTTTCGCTTTCATCTCGCTGGTTGTACTGACTGGCCACAGCACCTGCGCCTGCTAGTCATTAAAAGCTGTAACGTACAAAAATTAACGAACATGTTCGTAAATTAACTTTGTGCAATTGGAAAGGCTATATCAATTCACGCGGCACCGCCACTAACCGCGTAATGCGCACATTAAAAGGGTAATAATAAACCCTGGGACACTGAAATATTGTCGCAGCCACCGTTTATGCCACTGCTAATAACCGACGCTTGAGTGGCCCTCAGACACGCAATTTACAGCAGCCAGGCCTCGTTACTTTTGCTCTATTTACAAAGCCACAGCTCTTTCCACAGCCCTGATTGCCCGTTCATTTGAACAACGAAGCTTGGGAAGCAGTGCCATCAATGGCTGCACAGTGAGTGTCACGGATTTCGCAATTTGAACGCTGAATTCAAATGGATCATCGAAGACTGAAATAAACAGAGCACCAGCCCATGTTGCCTATGAGGAGAGAAGTAATTCACTCAGGTTTCTTTTAGGTTTTCATTTGTAGGGTTTTAGAAGTGGACGCCATTTGATGGACTACGTGGAGATACGTGTCCTGTTCGAGATTTTTCTCCACAACGAAATTGTGTTCGTACCACATAATGCAGAACAAATCGGAATAAAAGCGGTGCATTTCTGCGCTAAGGTAATATAGTATAAGCCATTCGTTGCGTTCTTCCGTGGTGCTTCGCGCCGAACGAAACGTACAAAAGACCCGAAACAGAGCCCCGGCACTTGGACGCGGAAGCCCCGAGCATCCATATCTGCGCACTCAATGACTGCGGTGACGTATACAAAGGGCGCCCACCCCTCACCGCGCCGGTCGTTGGAACAGGGGCGGTCGTCGATTGCGGCAGCACGGACCGTC
Organism: Amblyomma mixtum; assembly: GCF_055824585.1. Taxonomy (NCBI): domain Eukaryota; kingdom Metazoa; phylum Arthropoda; class Arachnida; order Ixodida; family Ixodidae; genus Amblyomma; species Amblyomma mixtum. The sequence goes on from NC_143014.1 coordinate 34,008,051, forward strand.
CGCGCAGCTTCAGAAGCTCTCCTACCCCCTATTTACCCCGGACTCTTCAGAGGCCGCACTGCTTGCAAGGGCGAGAAAGCTGCTATTGTGCATTAGTGCGTTTGAGCGCATCGATGGCGCAATTCGTCGCGCCGACGCTATTATGTTGCCGTGTCGACCGTGTAACAGGCGTTCGCCGTGAAACAGCCGCCCGTTTTTGTTACAAAAACGAGAGGAGCAAAGAAAATTGGTACGCCTTGAGCACTTCGTCACGTATACGTCATCCGGGCTTTGCTTTCTTTCTTTTTTTCCCTCTCTAGTCGCGGTTGAAGGCAAGAGACAGGCAGAATTCCTGGAACTTAACGCTAAGAATACTTTTTGCCCTGGAAAGATGGGCAGAACTGTTTTCTCTAGGCGCGAGGGGCTTACACCGCCACCTTATGGCTCCTGCGGGCCTGCAGTTGCAAAGAGCAAAGTGACTCCCCCAGTTTTTTTTTTTTTTCTGGCCTTGATATCATAATTTGAACGTAGGCGATATGCCTCCCTGCATGTTATCTTTTCGTCGCGAGTCGAGCTTGCCTAGTGTGGCGGTTCTTTTCGTCAGTAGTACTGCACTGGAGTAGACCATTCATCTTGCTTTATCTTTATGTACTTCCTTTATTCATCGAGCTTCCATCTGCGCTTCACTGAGTCACGAGTCGCCCACGTTCTTAAAAGAGCCTCTTGCACTCCACAGCTCACCGCAGAGGGTGACCGGCTGTGCCGCTCTACTTATCTCGATGGCGGTAAATGTAAGGACACCAGAGCTCCGGCATTTCTAGCCCAGGCAGTCAAAAATGCCCGAATCCAGGGAGGAGGTCAATGAGCAAAGTCTGGCGGCTGTCGTTACATTTAGCGTTTCCACTCCACCGTCCACTATTTATTGCGAAAGTTTGAGCTAGACACAGCATAGTTTGTAGGACACAATGCGCACCTCCGTATGAAGGTAGCATCGCTCCACTGGGGCCTCTTCAGCACTCACTGCGATTTGATAGTGTTCGTGTGCGTTCCTCGGAACCATCCAGTTCGTTAAAACATTAAGTTGGGCTAGTTGGTAACGGCTTGAAGGAATCATATTCTTAGCGGTAAGAAACAGACACAACACCAAGAGACACACACACACAGGACACCCGCTGTGTGTGTGTCTCTTGGTGTTGTGTCTGTTTCTTACCGCTAAGAATATGATTCCTTCAAACCATCCAGTTGTTCCGAAAGAACTCCGCTGTCCGGCACCAAACCCGCCAGGCAGTACAGCTCCAGTGAAATTGAAGTTGAAGCTAAACCAGTGGATCTATAATTAAATTAATGTTCGAGCTTAGCAAGTTTCCTTTCGAAAACTGTTCCACACTGAGACGGTACACCCGGCGATCCGAGGAAGGGCAATTTTTGAAGAAGTACTTGCCGAAGCGGTGGTCACACTCGGTCCAAAACACCCTGGGCGCGAAGCATTTGCACTTCGCCTGGTGCCTCGCGCTGCCTGGTGCCTTTCTTTGTTTTAACACGACAGCGTTAAAGACCTCGTTCACTAGAAAATCTGGTGCAGGCGTCAGCGTGGTTCTTGCAGGTGGTGACCAGAGAGCAACCTATAGAAGGCAGGTGGGCCACCTAGGTCACGTGACCTTGTGACGTCATCACAACCTGCCCACCGGATAGCGAGCAAACTGCCCACCGTGGCAGTTAATAATTGGTCACTCGGGAAGAGCAGCCTGGCCCGCACATGGCCCGCCGCTGGGAGCGCCTGCCATCGCAGGGCAGTGGCGCATCGCTTAACCTCTGCACCACTGCGCCAGAGGGATGTGAGGACTCCAAGGCATCTATGAATGTAAAGTAGGGAACGAACTTCTGCATATATGAAAATCAAATCATTACGCCTACGCATCCTACCCTCAAGGCGGAGCTTAAGTGTCCCCTCCAATTTTTTTTCTTTTTTTTTCATTTCTTGTGTCCATCCTCAGCAATGATCTCGTTTTTTTACCACACGGATGTACGGACGTTAGAGCCCGTATGATGCTTCCTTTTGTTTGTTTGTTTTTTCTGTAGAAGCAGGAATGAAAAGACAGAACAAAGAACAAAAGCTCGAAAGGAGTAATGGGCCGAACAGCTTATACGGAACAGGATGGCCCAACAGAGCGGAGAAAATGGGTCACTTTGAAAGCTATCGAGTACCGGGCATGTTTCGCAGCAGCGTTTTACCCGGAGGTCACGCTAAGCTTAACTCGAATTCGGGCTGAAAAAACAAAACACAAATAAATGACACGTGCGCTAAACCAACAAAGCATGTAATAGGAATTATATTACAAGAAGTCTGGCGATAACGAATAAGTGTGTAGATAAGACAGTTATCAAGACGTGGGAAGTGACAGTGTAGTAATTATCACGCCCTGCAGAAGCGGCAAAGTTTACACAAGCTTTGCAGCTTTTGCAGCGACGCTTACATAAGCGTTACAATCAATGGGGCACAGGATGGTTACAGAAAGAAGGCAACAATAAGAAAGAAGATGCAGCAAAAAATCACAGAAAAAAGTTACGCATCGATTATTTCAGGGGACCGGGTGCTCTTGGCAACGCGGGAAGTTCTGAAAGCGCTGAATTCAATTTAACATAAATCTGAAAGGATTTTCTTGGTTCATGGAAATCCAGCCGAGTTGTCTTGAAATTGAGCTTGCTGCCGGAGGATGAAAATAAGAAACAATGTAAAACCGTCGCAGGGTGGCAGAATGAATACTTACACATCGCCACATATTCATTTAAATTTTTTTCTTATTTACTCGGGGCAGCGCCGTGGGCGCCACGATGCTTAAATAGAGAGACGCCTTTGCCTCGCCCTTTCCGGCGAAAGCACTCCGGACCGTTAAAGAATCCGGCCCATCAGCGCTTGGCAAGTTGAACCGCTATAAAGTGACGGCGGAGAAGAGCGCTTTTTCGATAGGCGAGCATTGCAGCGCGACACCAGAGTTTGCGGAAAACTAAAAAAAGAGAAAACTAAACCACCGCGCACGCATTGGTGAAAACCGCACCTCCACGAGTTCCAATACAACGAACCAGCGCGGTTTCGCTGGTATTCCATCATACTCTATATTTTTTACTTGTAACTTTCCCCTTCTAAAATACTCATGTTCGCTCCCGTCATTGCCTGCGGGTCTGAAACTTACAAAAAAAAAAAAAAAGAAGAGAAAGAATAAAACTAAGGGAAAGAAGAAAACCTCGGAGTCTCTGAAGCAGCGGAGCGTGAGAAAAAAACATGCATCGCTTGAAGTAGTACGCTTCTACGGGGCGCTTCGTGTTTCCAATTTTGACTAGGCCGCCGCGACAGCGCGTGGTCTGGGGTTCATCATAATCTCTCTTGAGGCGGAAGCTGCCGCAACCGATTCCGCGCGCGGAAGCTGCGCATCGGTGTTTTCTTCACAAACATAATTTCGCGCTCCTCACGCTGCCGATGGAATGCGTCACTTGATGAAACCCCTTTCCCTTCACCCCTCGGTGACACACCTCTGAGACAATCCTGAGAGACACTGCATTCAAGCTTGCTCTCAGAAACCTGAGAGAGAAGGAAAAAGAGAGGCAGGACGGTTGCCACTGGTTAAAGCGAGATTCAGCGTCAGCTGCTAAGGTATTGATACTTCACGATATACTGTAGCAGAGAATGTTACAGCGACGTCACATCTGTACAGCTCTAGGGGGCCCTTTTAATTTTCCGCAAATAGTCGTCTTTCGTCTAGGCCTCCTCTCCTATTCTCTGCTCTATAAGCGCAGCGCCGCCAAATGATTCTCTAATCGAGCGGCGCGTTTAGCAGCACCTGCTGCAGATGGACCGTGGTGTATTCCTCTGCTCTCGCCATACCCTCCCTCCTTTTTGCACAGTGACCACGTTCTGGATGGTCACCATGGTATGCATTCCTCACTCTCGCCGTACCCTCCGCCTTATTCCACGGTAATCATACTCTGGTTGGGGGTTGCTCCGCTCTCGCCACACCCTCCTCCTCCCACGGTAACCAGCTTCCGGGCATGCGGTTACCGTTGTAACTCCCCTCTGGTTACGGCTCCCCCACTCTCTCGCCATACCCTCCTTCTTTCCCGGTATCCATACTCGTCCTTCCATGGTAACTGCCCCATGGGTGGTTTCTGTGGCAACCACCGACCGGAAACGCCTTCTTATGTTCTCGCCACACCCTCCCCCTTGCAGAGTAACCATCCTCCGGTTGGGGGTTCCTTCACTTGCCACACCGTTCCCTTTCCGCGGCAACCAGCTTCCGGACGGCTTCCGGGGTAACCACCCTCTGGGTACGCCTTCCTACGCTCTCGCGACATCCTTCTCCTTCCACAGAAACCACCTTCCGATCGGTTCCTGTTGCAAACTGTCCAGTTACGCCTTCCTACGCTCTCACCATAAAGCCTTCTCCCATGGTAAATCTACTGGTCCTTACAGGGTGGTTTCTGTGTCAACCATCGGCTAACTGCGCCTTCTTACGCTGCGAATGGGAAGTTGTGTGTTCTGTTGCAGTAGCAAGCGCTTGAACGTACTTCTCCCATCCGGCGTTGTTAAATATAATCTAGTCGGTCGAGGGTCGCTGTTGCCTGATTAGTATACACTCAGATTCAGGCCACTGGCTCAATGTAACCTGACCATGGCCGCATTTACGGGGCCATGGGCGAAGAAAGGGAGTAACGACTGCGTGTGCGCGCGCAATGTGCGAACGACTATAGGTTCGGTTCATGGGGTTTAACGCCCCAAAGCGACTCAGGCTATGAGGGACGCCGTAGTGAAGGGCTCCGGAAATTTCGACCACCTGGGGGCGCATACGACTAGTCGACAGAAATAGTATGCGGTGGTCTATTGGGAGGTGGATAAAATCGCAAATTAGAAGGCGCGCCCAAGCGATGAGTTAGAAATCTCAACTTTGAGCGTCAGTATTTCCAGCGGCATCAACAGTGAGCGGCGTTATAAAGTACTTATTTAAAGCGGAACCACGAGAGGGGATACTAAATGCTGCGCAACTTCTGTTTTTATCTGTAATTGTGTACCAGTCACGTTCATTGATGCATGTGGTGACGTCAACGACTGCGGGAGTGTTTGTATAAGAGCGGCACACATCCTTTGCAATCGTCGATAAGGATACCACATTAAAGATTAAAAAAGGTCAAGAGAGCGAGCCCATCTGGCGGGTTGGTTTTAGCGTATAACCAGCTGTCGCGGGCGCGCGACAGGCATCATGATACGAGTCGAGTTCAACGCTGCATACCGCCTGGCTTCTCCCTTTCGCAGCGAGCCCACGCCGGAGCCGCACATTTTCTCACATTCTCGCGAAAGCTATATCGGGGATGTTATAACATACCCTCGGCTCTTCTGTTTCGCAATGCCTCGAGTGCAGCCCTGATGCGGATTCCTTTTCACTGTGCGGAACGTGTGTACGCCAACTCACCCGCGTGCTCGGCGCGCGGGTTCATTCTGCGGCCAGCGTGCCGCGTGCGGAGCTGCCGGAAGGAACTGACGTGATTACATTTCCCGGGGCCATGATATCGTGACGGCGCTTACTGCGATGCTTACGGTTGTCGCTGAGACATTCTGAAGGAAGCGTGGTCCGGCGCCATTTCGAAGCGAGGAACTTGGTGCCGCACGGAAGGGATGAACGCGTTCACGAAGCTCAGCGAAGAAAATGAGGGGCCGCCGAACGGCGCAGCGTTGGGTTTAATCCTGACATCAAGGTCATGGTGAAGCAGAGTTGGCATCAAACCGATCTCCGAGTACAATGGACGCATGGCAGATAACACACGTATCGCACGAGCGGGCGTCTCTCGTACCCATTTCCAGCGGGCCAAGAGCAGAAGGATGACACAGTGTGAAAGAGTACGCACGCATTCTCGAGAAAAGAATTTCCCCCTCAGTGACCTTCGCGCTCGCCCCTCAACGGTTCCTCCTCTCCCGACGAACAGCCTGTTCCGCTTTTTGCCGTTTTCAGCAGGCAAAACGGCGGCGGCCTGGATAATAAGGTGTATAGAGAGCGGGAACCGAGTTTGCTTTGTATACCTTTCTGCCCGCGGTCCCTCTCGCTGGTCGGTTCTTTCAGATGTCCGTAAGACAGCACGCGAAGATAAACATTCCGTCGAAGGTCCCGCCGACTGCGTGACATCCGAGCTCTGAGCGCGCTGCGTCGTACGTCACTTGGCGCAAATTAAGTCGGTCGGATCAGCTCGCTCTCCTCGCAGCGAAATGACTGCGGGGCACGGCAGGGCCTGCTGTCCTTTAATTCGCACTTCGCCAGTGGCACTGGCCTGCTTTTCTTGTCAAGTTGCGCCAGACCCCGAGTACACACCAGCCCCGGGCGAAAAAAAACGACTGGGCTCTTCGGAGCGATGGATTGCGCCCGTGCGAAAACAACGGCTCTGAAAGATCAATACCACACGGAAGCGGCGCGCACTGAGACCGGCAACGAGGCTGAACTTCAGCTCTCTGGTTAACGTGTCCGCGGTGCACAGATAGTGCTGTTAAGTTTCTGTCCTCCTTACACGAGCTCTTCAGCGAGACGCTTCGTCTTGATATTATCAGAACGGGTTTGGTGGTCGTCGTGTCTAAAGAAAGCCAAACGAAATTGCTGAAACCGAAATGACGCTAGAAACCGAACGGTTCTCTTTGACATCTCGATAGCAGCCGTATTTTATGCATTTTAGAAAAGGGCAAATGGCGCTTAGCGTATCGGTCACCCGCTACCCCGTTGCAAGCGGTGGGACATGACGGAGCTGCGATGCAGCAGCCGTCAGCAGCATCTCGGTACCTACTTCCGAAAGTGTTTGCGTACGGCGTTTGTGCTGACCCGATGGCGCTCATTCGCCAGCAGTCCCAACATGAGTTTCCGGCAGTTTTCAGACCGAGTGTCCTTATGTGTACATGTTCACTAACAAGTTGAACTGGCCAAAATATTGATACGTCGTTATCGCTGACAGCTGCTTGTACTGTCGTCCCTTGCAGACTGCCATGGAATTGATGCGGGTGGAGGCGACATATATACAGTTTGTCATCGGACGAGATGAACGCGCATCTTTATGTTGGCCTGACTCTGCGCCTTTCGGACGGGCCCATGCAACTCTACCTACACTTGAAAGGCCTACACACGCCAGCGTGGCGTCATGCCGAGGAGACGGACTTGCGCGCGGCCGTCTTCCAGTACTCTCGAAGCTATGAAAGACGCCGTACGTAGTAGAGGGCTCCTGGTTAATTTCGACAACCTGGTGTTCCTTAACGTGCTCTCACATTTCGCAGCACAGGGGTGTTTTTGCCTTTCTCCTCCACTGAAATGCCGCCATCGCTGCAGGTATTCGAAACCGCCACCTTGGACTCAGCAGCTGGGCACCATAGCCCCCTGAGCCACTGCGGCTGGTTCGCGACCACGTTTCACGGCGTGGAGGAGAGCGTGTGCGACAGACTCGCGCTGGCTGAATTCCATTTCGCAGTAGCGACGTAGGCGCCTGGGAGGGGAGGCTTTGAAGGGGCCTCATGTACTCCACCTTAGTAGTTCCTTGCAGAACTACCAAAGCTGCGATGTGTGCACGGGCACCGTTCTGACGCTGCAGAATGCCTTACCATTAAAAAATGGGCATATGGGATGCTGTACGCTAAAAAAATAGTGTGATTTGTAGTATATATGTACCAAACGCTGTTTCATACTTACGTTATTTCCCGACTTTAGCGTGCGTGGCTCTTAAGTACGCTTTAGTATCGCTAAAAACGCTAAAGACAGAAAGTACGCTAAAGACAGCTTCCCTTACGCTCTAGAAGAGAGGCTCACGCAGGCAGCTGTTGCCAGTTGACGCCATCCTGCGGAGAGTGCGTGAAATGATGCGTGTTGAAAGACATAAAAGAAAAATTGTCATGCCGCCCTTCGTATTGCCGTTCTTGACTAAAAAGATTATTTTTTTTTATGACTCTTTGCATATGTCTGTTTGGCCGCCCCTGGTATAGACATTTGCTTTGGGCCAGGGAGTTATCGAAACGCCTCCTCTCTGGACTGACAGAAACAGGTGGCGCTCCCGCTTCCACCGTGCTAGCGCGAGAGGCTCACGATAGTCCAGTGAACTATTGTTCACTGGACTGTCGCGCCAAGGGAGCCCTTATTGCAGAGGGTGGTGTCAGGCCACCGCCCGTAAATGCGAGGTTGGGCGTCAAGTGAAAGGGCGGCGCAGCGTGGCTTCCGTGCGAATATACGGGGCGTATATACGCATATCACCTCCACAGGGAACTCTCACGTTGATCCTCAATCTTCTGTTCTACCTCCTTTCTTCATTTCATCCAGATGGTGTTTATGCATGTGCCCGAGATGAGCGTGCACTTACGACGGCCGGCACTGCCTTTTTATTTTCATTGAATAAACAGCTACTCTTAACCTCAGGGGTACCGGGCATTCCGCGAGGCTGCGCACTTTGAACAGAGCCCATTTGGCGGCGCTGTTTGAAGAAACAGTGCTATTTTTGCAAAAGAATCGAGAGCTGGGGAGCTGGAAAGCTTTCATATTTGAATAGTGCAACAAGACGAGGACAGGAGAAACAGGACGACGAGGACGGTGAGCGCCTGTGTCGCCCCGCTTGTCCCGTTATCATTTCCTTACACTGCTCAAATATAAGCGTTCTTTTTGGCCTGGTTCAGACCAACAGTGGTCTGATTTAATGTCATCTACTACGCACACTTGGCGTCGCCTTGCGCCCGGAACGAAGGACGAATGCACGACGAATGTAAATAGCGCCCTCCGGCTGTTTCTGCCTAGTTCCTTTTTTTCCGTTCTTGCAGCTCAACATGAGCGAATAACTCTTCTTTGTAAAAAAAAAAAAACTCAATGCGCGAAACACACACGAGAACATGACGTTGCACTCTCCACGAGAAGTAGCCGTACGTTTTTCAACAGCAGAGCTGGAATCGTTCCGGATGCGTCGTTTCTTTTTTTGTTCTTTCGCCCCTCTGTTTGTTCCTGTCAGTGTTTAAGCCAGTTTCGTAGCCCTTGCTGAACGATGAGGCTTCAGGCTTCGGTGCAATGCCCGGCTTTGTTGCTGTTGTTGAACTCGGAAGACATTCTAGGCCCGTCGCCGTTACGGCACGCCACTCACTTGTAGCGAACTATGTGCACTCGTAACTTCGCTGGTTTTCCCGCACTTAACGTGGCGCTTACTCTTTCTCTCAGCCTCACGTGTTTTATTTCGAGATACAATATCAATATATATGGTTTTTTTTGGGGGTCACAAGATAGCACGTTCTTGTGCGAATCTGTTGTTCATTGTTAAGAAACTGCATAAATTTAAAAGCCATGCACGAGACAGTGAACCGGACGGATGGAGACTCACAACGACTTTAATTCGGAAAGCAAACCATACTAATATCGTGAAACCCGTGCAAACAGTTTACCTTCACAAAAATGATTTTTGAGCTTCAGTTGGCGCCTTGTTGAGCTTTTGTTGAATCAACTGGAAACCAACATGAACCCAATGTATGTTGAGCCTACTCAACACCTGCTGAACAAAATTATAGTTCAAGTTTAACGTTAATTTGACAATTTTTGTCCTTTGTAATCGGAACATTTACTGGAGGACGCGAAAAATTTTTCCTGCGCTGCCCACACTTAGCAGTGGTAACTGTGATCGGGTCCAGCCGCAGCGTGTTGCTGTGCGAGATGCGGCAGCGTTATTGTATTCTTGAAAAAGTATTGGCCGCACCTGGACGTCTGCGATCAAAATATCATTGTGCACGATGCGCGCAGCTTTCGTCGCCATGTTCAGCCTAGCTCTCTAGCCGAGTAAAATGCGGCGGGCGGAAGTCGACGCGGACGCGCGCTGATTGGTCCGCGCTGACAATCCGCAATGGCCCCGCCTCCGGCGAGCGGCTGATCCAGCTGCAGCTCCGCCCGGCGAACATAGTCCGGCTTGATCGAAAGCGAACACAGTCCAGGGGTGGATTTGATCGTACTTGGTTTCTTATCAAAAGCTCGTTGGCTTTCTCAATAAAACCACTTGAGCGTCTACGCCCTTCCCGTTCACTGTCTCGTGCATGGCCTCGTCTCCTATGCGCGATTTCTCTCTTGTTGGATACTATTCATTATAAGGCCCCACGTCGTTACCGGTGGCGGTGTACGGCAGAGCTATGCTGAAACGGTTTATTATGAGAACGAATGGAACGCGAAATTTCTCGCGTGCTTAGGTTAGTCCAGAGACCTCCTCCACTATCTCTTGCGTATTCGCGTAGAGCCATGTGATGGCGTTACCTATTGCCGGTACATTTCTATCCGTTCAGTGACGCGCATGACTCCAAAAGAGAGTGATGTTCCATTCGGAGAATTTTTCCTTTTTCAGGAAATTGGGGGAGTAAAATTTGCCAATAGGGAAATTTTTACGGAGTTTCATGGTATTTTAATCACTTTTCCGGATTGCCAGGGTTTTCAAGCTTCTGCAGGGAAGAAGAGCCTGAACTAGGGATTTCTGGGTCTGACTGGGGGAATTTTCTATTATGGAATGGAACACCACTGGCGCTATACATCGATCGGTGATCGAGGTGTCTTTACTGCTGATCACTGTCTACTCTCGTCCTATGAAGAACCTATGGGCAGGGTTCGGAAAAGTGGGCAGCGTCAAGTGAATTATGACGAGTGAAAGATACACGCAGCGGAAAAAATAAAAGGAATAACGCGATATCGCGCGCCGGAGACTTTAAATGTCAGCGTAAGCTTTAACTGCTAAACACGAAATACAGAAAGATGCTTCGAAGAATTAAAAGGCCATTGCGAGGCCTTTACACATTTGTGACTATTCCAATAAAATGCGCTAAAATTTGCTGAAGTAGACAGCCGCTCGTTGAAAAACGTGGCAGGGCATTTTAGGATAATAAGGGAGTGGTGTGCGTTCGTGCGTGCGCATGTGTGTGTTTGTGCATGTGGGTAAAAACTACTTTATTTTCTGCTCACCTGCACGGCTTTGACGTCAGCAGTTAGTGAGATTACTGCAGTCGCTGCAGCCGCGCGAATCGAGGCTATTGCTTTGCAAGCATCCAACGCGCTCACCCTGGCTTTTGTCGAGAACCCCGACATTGCCGGCACGCGCTCTTCTCTTCCTTTTTCCTAGCTGCCGTCGAGCATTCGATTAAGAGCATGCTAAGCGCAAAGGTCATGTAAGGTCCTGACAGAGCTTTTGCCTTGACAGCATGCGGCCCCGTTATCGTCGTATGCCGACTATTGCGAAAAACAATTTGCACGTGCGGGTTGAAGAAATATGAAATGGAACACACGAACCTGCGGCGATGCGGGCCGATCACGCTTCTGCGGCTGCTCTAAACATTGGAAGCACTCCCTGTCGATCTTTCGTGTAGTTTACTTTAGAAAAAAGTTTGGCAACTATGCACATCAAAGTGCTCGTTATAGGGCACATTACGCTTTTGAATTTGCAGTCTACATTCTCAAAATTCTTGCAGTTAAAAAAATCGGAGGCACGCATCGTTCTGCTAGCGACGGGGCGTGCCTCCCGTTTTTAGAACAGCCACAGGCACTCGATCAGCAAGGATTGCAACGGGCTCGCGTGTTCCCTTTAGTATTGCTTCTATATGCACATAGAGCACACATCGATCAGGCTGAACACTGGTTTTGAAATGCATTGGCGAGATGGAATCACTGTTCACTTCGCAGCCCTGCGAAAAAGAGTCTGCAGAGCAAAATTTATTGCACGTTTGACTGAGCCATGGGACTTGTGATGTAACAGTCCAAAAGAGCTTCGAAGCAGGTGTTGTTCGCAACCACAAGTGAAAGCGCCTTTGTCTGGAACCTCAATTATTTGACACTGAAATCGCTTGATGCGACATTGCTTCGTTTGATAGTTCATTTGATCGTCATATTGACGCAAACCTTCATCCCTTCGCAGGCATCGTCAAGCGGTCAGACTGGTTTTGGAGACGCCGAGCGAGCCACATTCAGGCTGGGGCCTGTCCCCCTCTTCCTCGGTGAAAATGAAACTTCGCCGGGGAAAATGTGTTCAGTGTGTGACATGCTACTTGAACCCAACGTTACTTGAAGTCACTCTTCGTGACTTTGTAGCAAATAATGCGAACCGTGGAGAACTTTTTGAATGAGCCGTCAGCTCACCTTGACATAAATACTAATTTGGCCATTCTTCTTTCGTAAGGCAACAGCCGACTGCTGCTTAAAGGGATGTTCTCCGTAGAAATTAATTCTCGGACTCTTTCTGGGCACATTGGCTTTTGTCCGGCAGCAAAAGACGCATTCATAGCTGAGAAAATTGAATCGATTCAAACTCGTGACGTCCACAGCGACAAGGACTGACTGCCGCCGTTCCGAAGGGAATAGCAATGAAGCATAGCATATGGGATCCGTGCCCAAAATTCGGTGTCGACACACGCAGTTTACTCGCCAAATCACTTGGCTGACGGCGGCATCGTTTTTTGGCTGCTCCTAGCATATGAAAGCTCCATCTTTGGTGGGAGTAATTTGCTTGTCGTCAGAATTCCGCAGTCTCTCGATACAGGCCAGCCGAATTTTTTTCTCAGTGCTCCTTTAAGCTGCTATAAAGGGGAGATGTGCTTCACACGCTTGTTAAGCGGCCATGCCAAGATCCAGGTATACGCCGAGTTCTTGAGGTTTATGTGTAAATGGCGTGCATAGCTCTACCTCTGTACTTTCTCGTATCGCTCCTATCTTCGTTTTCCCCCTGTCTATCTTCTCTCTACCTCCCTTTTTTTTTATTCCGGCGGCCCAAGATCGGGGGTTTAAATAGAAGATAGCAATTGTTGCAGCCAGCAGCGTCTTTTTATTCCACATTTTATATTATTAATAAACCACCACTATTACTACTGGTTCTTGAAGAGGTGAGTCAGTCTGGGTAGTAAGTGGTGTTCTTTCTTTCTGTGCGTTATAGCCGTCTGAGCATCGCAGTCTAAATTATACGCACAGCACTCTAGTCTGAGTGCAGTTCCAAGAAAACAAAAATCATTCATGCTTCATTCAACCGGCGAAGAAATAAAATGCAAGTGGAAATTTGCAGAGCAAGGCAGTTTACTGTTTGCTAATACTGGGTGCGCACTTTCTAGTTCTAGTTCTTGTTGCGAGGAAACTTTGAAATGGCTAAAGTCTAAGCTTATTATAACGAAACTTTGCAACCATGGCTGGCTAAGAAGGCTGTTTGACACGGGCGCATCTTGAGAGTGAAAGATCTCCGACCGCGATCAATCATCGGCCATCAGAAGAAACAATGCAGTCGCTTAACGCATATACTGTTGCAGCTTCCCGGAGTTGGCGCACGCACTTGCCGCAGTTACGCGTCCTTGTTTTTTTTTTCCATTTCTTATTTCTGAATTGCAAATGTGTTCTATATTCATTAATCTGTACATTCGCGCCTTCCCTTTCCTCCTTGTTATTCAGTGAGATGAGAACACTGCCTAATGCTCCGAAGTGCGGCCAGCCACGGGCGTCACTGAAGCCTTTACAGAAAAGTAAAAAAGAGAGAAAGAAAGAAAGGATGGGGGGCTAAGCGCGAACGACGGGCTCATCATAAATTCCCAAGTTGCTGCTCCAAATGCAACTTTAATGAGACGAAGAGCCTCCGTGACCTGAATCATGACACGTACCAGCGAGCGTTTGAATTTTTCTCACGAAAGGCGCGTCCGCGTGTCGTTTTTCTTGTTTTCGAGCATCGGGTGCATTCAAAATGCGCGGCCGAAGGCGTCCGCGACGTCGCCACCGTCAGGGATACGGGACACGCCCCCGCTTTTTGGCACAGCGGATTATACATGAGCTTTTTTCAAAGACGAAAATGCATCAATAGAAGGAAAACTTCGCGTCCTCAACGTCATTAGCACCTCTGTAATAGCGGTGTTTCAATTTTTTTCCTGCAGAAAATTTCAAAGAAATTCCTAGTATCGCGCCGCCGCGAAGCCGCACGCTCGCCCGATACCGGGAATGAGGCGGAAATTAGACCCGCATCATTTTGTTCCGGACATTTTAGGCGTACGCATGCACCCGCATTCAGGCGAGGCGCCTGAATCGAGAAACACGCATGCGGAAGGCAACAGGGGGAAAATTCGGTATCCATTTATCTCCCACTTGTGTTAAGCTTGCGGAAGAGACTGCCTGGTGCGCATACGGCGGGACTCATGGCGTTAATTTATCGTGTATAATATCGCTTTAGAAGCTACGGTCTACTGTTCTGTCAGTGACGCCAGCGGAGCGGCATTAATTTTTCTGCCATTGTTTTACTGAACTCGTTCATTAACATCTAACTTTTTAATAGCGACTAGCTTCATCCCAGCAAATGCTATACATTGTATGCGCATTAGAAACACAAGTGCAACATATAACTAAAGATGATTTTTGCGGTGCGTACCTTAAATGTATCAGTATTCTGCGGACCGCAGATTTTAAGAGGCGTATGGTCCGTCAGTTGCAGCGATGGAGCCGAGGTAGAGCACCTGCCATGCGTGTAAGGGGACCAGGGTTCGAATCCCGGTGCCGCGCAATTCTCCACTGGATTAAAAATATTGGAGGGAACACATAAGCTCCGCCTTAAGGGTACAGTGCGATAGCGTAATGGGTTAATTCCCCACTATGCAGAAATAGTCATTCTCTACTTCATATATCCCTGGGAGTCCACATACCGGGCCAGCGGTTAAACGATGCACCACTGCCCTGCGATGGCAGAGCAGTGGTGCAGAGGAAACCTGGAATCTCTCAGGTACATTCCAGGGTTAGCATAATTTTAAATTAACAAATGTCTTGCACGTGGTCAGCCCATTTCCTAGAACCTTCCTACATCATATCTTCCACCACATTTCCGGCCTTCTCACCCTCTTCCTTTGTTCACCCTTTTTTTTTCTTCTTTTCCCCTAATCCCCTACTATCAGTTCTCGGAAACCATGACATCCCTGTTACCCCCTCCGGCCCCACCTTTTGGCTTTCTCTGAACTCGAGCCATTCCCCCCCCCCCCCCCCCCCCCCTGCCTTGTCCTTCCTTAGAAATGCCCCCCCTTTCTTTCTCCTTCCAGTGCCAGCCTATTTTGTTTGCCTTGTTCTCATTTCCCTGTGCCACGCTGACTAATCCTCTTATCTGAGTTTTACGGGTCCACCCAGCGCCTCCCCCCCGTCGCAGCCCCTTCAAAGCCTTTGTTCATTACACACCCCCCGGATATAAGTTTTTCCACTATAGCAGCTTAACGAATCAAGATTCACCTCCCTCCCCTTCCTGACACGCATCCCCTCTCACACCATTTTCCTTCCCCCACCCAGGGCCTTCCTCCTCGGAGCGAAGGCCCTATTTAATCCCTGCCAATGATGAACGCTTTGCCCAGACGAAGACAAGTCCTCTTGTCGGAACGTTGGCTCAAGCAACCTGAGGTTTTCCCTTCCCTTGTTCATTTTGTGATCGCCAAGTACCATCTACCACACCCTCTCTCTACCATGGACTAAAAGGATCAGAATGGGGTAGAGCCCATTCGGCAGGAACTCCCAGATCATGAAAGGCATTTTACCAATATTCCTCAAGAGAAAAGAATACAACAGCTGTACCTTACCGGTACTCACCTACGGGGCAGAAACGTGGAGGGTAACGAAAAGGAGCGAGCTATGGCAAGGAATATGGTAGAAGAGGGCAGAGTGCCTCAGGGAACAAGCGCGGGTTAATGACATCCTAGTATAAATGGGCTTGGGCAGCGCATGTAATGCTAAGGCAATATAACCAATGGTCGTTAAGGATAACAGACTGGATACCTAGAGAAGGCAAGCGTAGCAGAAGGCGGCAAAAAGTTAGGTTGGCGGATGAGATTAAGAAGTTTGCAGTATATATTGGCCGCAGCTCGCACAGGGCAGAGTTAATTGGAGAGACATGGGATAGGCTTTTGCCTTGCAGTGTGCATAGTCAGGCTGCTGATGGGATGGTTCGTCAGACGCGCGTGCGTGTCGTTGCGTCATATTAAAAAAATCAGAGCACGCATAAACGAATGCAACGTCATCATAACAACGACGTGTGCCTGTGTCTGTGAACGCACAACTCTGTGCCAAGTGCACATGGAGGTGTGCAATCCTCATGGGTCCAGGCACCGCCGGTTAATGAAAAGTTGCTAAGTAGTTGAAAACACAAGTTGTTCCCAGCATGCTAACCCCTCAGTCCAAAATACACCCCATTATGGCTTGACTCAAAACATTTCATGGCTAATAACAACGCGCTGAATTGTAAGCTACCTCATCCTAGACTCGGCTGTCGAAGGCTTCTTACCTGATAAAAAACATAGCAAGCGAACTCACTGCACAAAGCAACACGCAGTTTTGAGCTGAGCTGGAAAACCAGTCCGCCGCCAGCGTGGCTGGTCCTTTGCGTGAACTGACTACGATGCCGAAAAAAAAAAACTGTCGCTGTTCTTGCTCGCTGTTCTTACGGCAACAAAGCGGTTCTTAGTGCTTAAGCCGTTCCTGGTCACTACGCGGCAAAAACAAATCCGCGTCTGTTGCGTCCGGCGAGGCATTCGACGCTGAGACTTTTGCGCTGGGAGCATCCGTGTAAACAGCGCTTTGCCGCGTGCGTCAGAGTGCTTGAACTCCGAGAAAGCCGGCGCTCCGAAGCAAAGAGGCCAAGCGCGAGAGAAGAACTTGTCCCGTTTGTGTTTATTGTGCCGCACCTCCGCACTGGAGGAGAATGGCAGCGCGTGCCTCGGCAGCCTCTGACGTTCGACAGGCGCGCGCACTTTATTTTGAAAGCGTCGGTGGCCGCCGGCCGTTAGCCTGTCCCAAAAAGAGGCGTGTGTTTGGGCGGCGCTAATTAGCCGAGAAAAAGCGCTGCCACGCACTCGAGGCTACGGAGGTAGTGGCAACCGTCTTGGTCGCGGCTATACGGTACCATGCAGGGTGTACAAGGAAAAATAAAAATAAAGACAAGACAAGAAAAGAAAGCGAGTCCGGCGGGGAGTTCAGGCGCGAGAGTTGGCCCGTGATGGCTGTTTGGCCACCAGCGAAGAGCGGCCGGGGATCGGCGAGTCATAATAGGCAGGTTCCTCCGGCTTAAGGCCTCCGATCCTGGCGGACAACACGGGAAGGGACGCAAATCCTCTTTCGAGACTCTCGCAGGCGCAAATATAGACTAGTGGGCCTCGAAAGAAGGGCCGCATTTGCAGCCCACCTTTGCACTGGCTTCGTGTTGTAGGTTCGACAAAAGCAGGCCTCGTTTAGCCTGCGATAAACCGCTAGCTCACGCTACTTTGGCTCTAAAGGCGCTCGTGGTCCATAAGCCTTCGGTGGAAATAAACTAACCTCGCGCCATTTTAGCGAAGTCGTTTGCTTGGCGAGAGACAGAAAAAGCAAGTTTCCAGCGATATAACCCTCTTTGGCTGCGCGTCGACGAGAAAGGCGCACGACATGGAGCCTATCGAGGATGAATTGTTTTCAGTTTCTCTCAGCTGAGTTGAAATTGAAATCTCAATCTCCTCAGGCGGCCCTTACTACAACCCGGTGCTAGAAGCAGGGACCGCCCCAAGCGTGTTAGGCCCGAAGCGCGATTAATTAAATTCGCCCAAACATCCGCCGGGCCACTGGTGCCTCATGCCGACTTCAGTGAAAGGTTCCAGCGTCCAGAACTGCTTCACTCGGAAAGTTTTTCTCATCCAGTCAGCAGGCCGCCTGGAGTCGCTGTCGCCCTGCGCTCAACATGCCGTCATTATAAAGGGTGCGGTCACCACGGATGTAAATTAGATGCCGGTTGACTGAACTCACTCCCGCTGATGCTTTCTTCCCTTTAAGCCACACATTTATGCGACGTGCGCAGCTCTATACGGAGGCGAATTCAGCCATGGGCGTACTTTCCATCGTCGTGAGACCATTAGACGGACGCAGAATAATTTGAGCCAAGTGGTTGGCTGCGTGAGAAGAAATAATTCTGTGATACGCTTAATCTATACGGTGTTGACCGACAGCAAAAAAACAAAACAAAAACGTGTCCGTGGGACTACGCGCGCCTGTATTGGGCCCCAGGAGAGGATTATCCTAGGGCACGAATGGGGAACAGGGTGTTAACGGCCGTTTATAGTTCGCTCTGCCCGTGGACACGGCGCATTAGCAAATTCCTGAAGGGTATGCGAGGAGAAAAGAGACCATGCAGATGCTGCATATTCCCACGCGCATGGTCATGCATACCTGGAACTCTCCTCTGTATGTAATGCATGTGCAGAGACAGAGTCTGAACGACACCAATCGTGGTTCATACTTCGGCTCTCTGTTTGGGTGCTCTCCGGCTATGTCCTCGAGACATTTGATTTCCTTAAAGATGCCATGAGCTAGAATAAAAAAAAAATTAAAAAGCGTGTATGAACGTCCCAGGCTGTCAAAGCGAAGACACCGCTGCGCAGCCGCGCCTACATCCAAACAGCGTGCCTTCCGGCTCATGATGAGTGCTCACGCGCCGTTCCAGCTCACTTCCTTACCGCGCACGCCCTACGTGTATATATATATATATATATATATATATATATATATATATATATATGACAGAAGCCAACAGCCACAGAAACCAAGGGGCACAGGGGATTTTTTTTATTTATTTATTTTGTGGTGTTGATCAATTTAGAATATTACTGAATATGTTATCGCTGAAAGAAAATTGATTAGAAAAGCAGAAGAAAAAACAACCATATGCCGCCGGTGGGATCCGAACCCACGACCTCCGAATTACGCGTCCGGTGCTCTACCTCTGAGCTACGGCGACGGCTGTCAAATCTTCTGCTTTCGGGGGTATTTATGTTTACAAGTAACCTAACCTTGAGAGTGTTTATCAGCGCCACCCACGTTCATAAGCGGCGGACGTAGAACGTCCTGAGTTACCGCAGAGTGTGACGTAGAACGCCATCGAACGGAGAGGGTGGAAGCTGCGTGAGAACCCTCTTATGCCTCCTATGGCATCAAGGCTGCCAGAACCGAGGCCCTCGCTAAGCAATTAAGCAAACAAGGGAAGGGGAATGAGGGGCTCGTTATAAATATGACAGAAGCCAACAGCCACAGAAACCAAGGGGCACAGGGGATTTTTTTATTTATTTATTTTGTGGTGTTGATCAATTTAGAATATTACTGAATATGTTATCGCTGAAAGAAAATTGATTAGAAAAGCAGAAGAAAAAACAACCATATGCCGCCGGTGGGATCCGAACCCACGAACCCAGCTCAGAGGTAGAGCACCGGACGCGTAATTCGGAGGTCGTGGGTTCGGATCCCACCGGCGGCATATGGTTGTTTTTTCTTCTGCTTTTCTAATCAATTTTCTTTCAGCGATAACATATTCAGTAATATTCTAAATTGATCAACACCACAAAATAAATAAATAAAAAAAATCCCCTGTGCCCCTTGGTTTCTGTGGCTGTTGGCTTCTGTCATATTTATAACGAGCCCCTCATTCCCCTTCCCTTGTTTGCTTAATTGCTTAGCGAGGGCCTCGGTTCTGGCAGCCTTGATGCCATAGGAGGCATAAGAGGGTTCTCACGCAGCTTCCACCCTCTCCGTTCGATGGCGTTCTACGTCACACTCTGCGGTAACTCAGGACGTTCTACGTCCGCCGCTTATGAACGTGGGTGGCGCTGATGAACACTCTCAAGGTTAGGTTACTTGTAAACATAAATACCCCCGAAAGCAGAAGATTTGACAGCCGTCGCCGTAGCTCAGAGGTAGAGCACCGGACGCGTAATTCGGAGGTCGTGGGTTCGGATCCCACCGGCGGCATATGGTTGTTTTTTCTTCTGCTTTTCTAATCAATTTTCTTTCAGCGATAACATATTCAGTAATATTCTAAATTGATCAACACCACAAAATAAATAAATAAAAAAAATCCCCTGTGCCCCTTGGTTTCTGTGGCTGTTGGCTTCTGTCATATTTATAACGAGCCCCTCATTCCCCTTCCCTTGTTTGCTTAATATATATATATATATATATATATATATATATATATATATATATATATATATATATATATATATATATATATATATATATATATATATTTTTTTTTTTTTTTCGGCCATTTCGCATCGCTTCCTACAAGCGGCTCCACTCATGCCAGCCGAGTGCGGGCGCGTCTGTGGACGATCGCTGTGCCCCGCAGGCTACAATCTACTCTCCGGCCCGGCGGCAATATGCCGTTCTAATATTAGAAATGAGCGCGCGCGCGCGTTGGACGCTCAGGGACTCCGCGATGAGGCGCGGCTGCCTGGCTGAAAGCATATGCCACGGTCGTATAATGCGCTAATACGCGGCGGCTAATTCGATGGCGCTCGCGGCAATGTCACGCGTCAGGCCTTGTTAACCGGGGGCGAACATTTGACTAGCATCGGAGGAGTGTCATCTGCAATTAGCAGGCGTCTTCCGAAGCTAAAGCGTGCGATAATAAGCTCGCTTTATAAACACAGCGTCTGCACTGTACGCTATTTTCCGTCCTGTCACCTCGATCGAGTACGCCGTCCGTGTACTGTTGACTCTATTCATCACGATCCCAGACCAGAAGAATAACCAGAGGTGCTTTGTTTTTGAGGAGGAACTGGGAGCCGCAGGAGGGGAATGAGAGACACTTTCTTGTTCGTTTGTCTTGGACTTTTATTCCCCCGTCGTTCAGGCTTTTAAGCGTTGCGCTTTTTCAGAAACAGAGGCGCTCCTCGCTCGGCGTGCAACTTTGATGAAATGAAGCAGCGGTTCATTCGGCGCCTTAAACTCGCATAACCGGATAGCCGTCGTTGAAAATGGCAGGCCGGTCGATATCGTTCCTTTTGTTCCATGCCTAACCTTAGTAGCTCCTGAATAATTCCGAAGAACATATAAGGAGCACTAGTGTCGTTATCTTAGGAACCTGCTGCAGGCAAATTTGCGACCTGCGCCGATGAGGGCACTTTGTTTCTATTTCTTCATTCTAGTACGAATAAGGAGTCTGGCAAGGGTCGATCAGTTCCCGGAGCTATCCTTTTCTTCCTACTAACAAAACTCTGATTATATTTCGATGATTTCGTGCTCCTCGCACTATGCTCAGGATGATAATCTTCTAAGCAATCTTTTTGCCAGTTCGATCTAGGGGTGTGACACTTGGCGAAATGAAATTAAGCTTCACCGAAACACCTGTCTTTTAGTGAATCATTATCCCCTTCCCTAATGTATATATTCTGTTCATGGTTTGTCTTTAAAAACAGTGTCGGAATACATGTGCCGTACTTCAGCCTGCTTTTCACACCGACCATGTCCTTGTAAAAAGGGTATGGCACCTGTAGTATCGTGTAGCCCCATCAAGTATAAAACCTCTGGCATACAAAACGATCGTCCGCCCGCTTACTGAGTGCGGCTTTGTGGTATGGAAGCGTCGTAAACAATCCGCCATCAAGAAAATCAAATTAGACCAAAAGAAAACTGTCCGCTCTGTTTGCCCTCGATGCGATAGAAATTTCTCGCTTTCGTCTGACCTCCACGCGTTAAAACCACTTTTGTGGCCCATCGGCACGTCGAATGCATCAGGTACAGTCCTCGTAAAAAATACTTGTGCCAAGGGGTTTGCTTTTAACCGTGTAGTAAGGCATTCCTGGACGTCTTCAGCTACTCAGGGGCGATGACCAGTGCTCCTCTCCACATCGAGATATTTTTACGGCGGACGATGGAAAACGAGCCACACTGCTCGTCCTGAAAGCAAATCCACTGGACCATATACTTTTCACGCAAACTGTACATGTTCGCGTTTATTAATTCGTCACGCCTGATATCATAGAGCGCCTTTGCCATTTTTTTTTCTACACCATCCTTCACAAGACGCCAGCGTGCCCCCAATATTTCTCCCATTAACGCATGTACACATATATCTAAATAAAGTTATTTCCCACAATTCATGAAATTGGGATCCCTTTACATGGTCATGTTAGTACACTTCCATTTGAAAAGTTTTTGGACACAATTAAAATTTTTTATATCTCTCTCTTGAACATTCCCTCTTCTGAATTGCTTGCACACCGTATTTTTTTGTGTTGCTGTGTTATGCTCATTTTCTGCATATCCTCCAATCCTGCAGTAGTCTCAGCGAGATGCAATGTGTGCACGTAAATAAAAATTGACAGAAGATTACGATTGTCGGTAAGGCGAAATTCGAGCGCAGCTCTTCACACGCCTTCATTTTACGCTGCTAGCCAGCCTCCGGGATATCTTCCTGTGGCAGCCACCTACCGGTTGGCCATTCCTCTGCTCTCGCCGTGACAGGGGGCGTTTCGCTCTGCTAATACCTGCCACAGTTGCCAGGTGGCGTGTTATGCGGACAACGCCGACCAAGACGACGACGACTACGACGCGGAATCCACAAACGGGCGCCTAAGATATGCACTCTAAAAATGCGGCTGACACGCATACACCGTGCACGTGGACAAATAAATATGGTGCTGTAAAATTGCCATCACAACTAAATAACCCAACGTGAGCGTGGGTGCATCTGCGTGAGAAGCAGAAGGGGCAGAACTGGCGACCATTGGAATAATAGCTGCCGCAATGCAGAAAGCAACAGCGTAAACTTTAGCTGCGTTTGGACGTATTCACAAGGCTGTTGGCAATTCATACGGAAACACTTTACATGGGGCATTACCAACCCGTAAACCGCAACTCAGTCACAGTAAATGTCGGTAACTTGGTGTAACTTGAGACGCAGCTCTGTAGTGAGCTACCCCACTGATATAACGGAGCTTATTCGCTCGTTTATGCAGTGGTCTCTACAGCCTAAGCAAGAGCAGTCAACGGATCCAACCGAGGAGGTCAACGTGATCAACCCAATTAGCAGCAGAGCTGCAGCTATTACGTTACGTGGAGTTTATTAGCAGTCAAAGCAGAACTTTTACACGCAGACCAGTAAGAGCACGTTTAGTAAGTCTGAAGATAATATCTGCCAATAAAGTAGTTAGGGCCGGTCGCCTTTACCCATGCATCGCAGTAATTTTCGAGCCCGCAGTGCGTCTTTTCTTTCTTTAGTTTTTTTTTTTCCGAGCGGAACTTTTGGCCGGCCCTCTATTCTCGCTGCATTCAAGCTTATCCCCGCGCACTTGTCACTCTTCTACATCCGGTGGCGGCAGCGCCCTTTTCAAGCAGCAAAAGATTTCTGTGCGGCTCGTTCTGCGCTTGAAGTGGGGTCCCCGTCGCTGCCACCGACCTAACCACGCGGCTGACACGGGCCGTGACACCTGTCAGTCGCCGCTGAACGCCGTGAGGACAGAAGGTAACGACGTTGCAGCCGCGAGAGGCGATTAGCTATTTTGAGAAGCGAAGCGCACCTGAGTGCGTCTGTAGTGAACGGTGGGAGAGGAAGAGCTGGTTGGAGATGAGAACTGCGCCGTCGTTTGTCAGCTGGTCTTGCGCGGTTGACAAGATAGATAAGTGAAAATGACTCTGAGAGGGGACCGCTCGTTCAGTCTATGCGCGAGACGCATGTCGACCGCTCCTGCAGCTGCGGTTTTCTGTTCTTGTTTTCGCCGCGGGAAATGCACGTACAAAAAACCAGTTTAAGCTGCTGTTTGATTTACCAGCGCTGTCCTTTATATCTGCGCTGGGCTTAGTAGTAGCAGTAGATTGGTTTTGGTTTTGTGGGGTTTAACGTCCCAAAGCGACTAAGACTATGAGAGACGCCGTTGTGAAGGGCTCCGGAAATTTCGACCACCTGGGGTTCTTTAACGTGCACTGACATCGCACAGCACACGGGCCTCTAGAATTTCTCCTCCAAAGAAATTCTAGCCGCCGCGGCCGGGATCGAACCCGCGTCTTTTGGGCCAGCAGCCGAGCACCATAGCCACTGTGCCACCGCGGCGGCAGTAGCAGTAGAGCCCAAGAAAGAATGCGAGCTCGCACGTATTCCGGGCCTTGTATCGATTCCTTGCACGCCAGTCGAGCAGCTATAGTGAGACTATATATAAAAAAAAAAAAACCGCCGTTGCTATTTGTTGCCTCTATCTTCGCAACGCTTTCTTCGCTAGCATTGCGAAACCTAGCTTTGTTCACAAATCCTCAGCACCTGCGTTCTGCCCACTTTTCTGAAGTTGTGGAGTTCATTTTGCGCTGAATAGTCATGGACAGAGCCCAATTCTTGATTCCCCTGCAGTAGTTTGTTGCTGGTTCAAGAGCGTCCCTTGCGTGCGCTAGCTTGGATCTCTATAATCCTCAGCCCCGTGTCCTTGTCATTTTGCGCAGAAAAATGCGAATAGCGTTACTACGAAACATCGGCTATTTGCATCCTGAATTAATCCTCACTGGGGCTCATGGAACCTTCAGAACCGCGGCGAAAAGACCGTGCAAGCGCTCAAACAATTAGTCACTTCCAAGCGGTAAAGCCGGCCGCATTGCACAAACGGATATGGAGCCTTTTTTCTAGATAGTCTCACGATAGGCAAGTAATGCTGATTGATGAAGCCGAAATAAGAAACTCTGACAAGAATATCTTTCTTCTTTATTTTCTAACTCCTTCCGTACTATAAAGCAACGAATATCGGAAACGAAGTAAAATTTTATCAGAGTCGAAATTCCTTCCAGTGCGGAGCTGGGAACGTATGAACGGTGTCAGCCTGTAACATAGCAAGAAGCGGGAATAAAGAGAGAAAGAAAGAGAGAAAGAAAAAGAAAGGAAGGAAGAAAGAAAGAAAGGAAGGAAGGAAGGAAGGAAGAAAGGAAGGAATAAAGAAAGAAAGAAAGAAAGAAAGAGAGAGAGAAACGAAGAAAGAAAGAGAGAGAGGTGCGACGAAAGGAAGAAAGAAAGGAAAAAAGGAAGGAAGGAAGGAAGAAAGAAAGAAAGAAATAAAGAAAGAAAGAAGGAAAGCAAGGAAGAAAGAAAGAAAGGAAGGAAAAAAGGAAGGCAGAGAGGAAGGAAGAAAGGAAGGCAAAAAGGAAGCCAGAAAGGAAGTAAGAAATGAAGAAAGGAAGCAAGAAAGAAATGAAGGAAAGAACGAAGAAAGGAAGAAAGAAAGGAAGGAAGAAAGGGAGAAGAGAAGGAAGGAAAGAAGGAAGAGAGGGAGAAAGAAAGGAAGGGAGGAAAAAAGGAAGAAAGAAAGGTAGGAAGGAAGGAATAAAAAAAGAAACGAGGAAAGAAAGAAAGAAAGCGAGAACGAAGAAAGAAAGAAAGAGAGAAACGAAGAAAGGAATCAAGAAAGGAAGAAAGAAAGAAGGACACAAAGAAAGAATGGAAGAAAGAAAGGAAGGAAGGAAGGAAGGAAGGAAGGCAAAAAGGAAGCCAGAAAGGAAGTAAGAAATGAAGAAAGGAAGCAAGAAAAAAACGAAGAAAAGAAGAAAGAAACGAAGAAAGGAAGAAAGAAAGGAAGGAAGAAAGGGAGAAAGAAAGGAAGGAAGGAAGTAAGAAAGGGAGAAGGAAAGAAAAGAAGGAAGGAAGTAAGGAAGAGAGGAAAGAAGGAAGGAAGGAAAGAAAGAAAGAAGAGAGAAAAAAAGAAATGAACTGCCGTCATATTTACGTTTTCTATGCTGAACAAATAGATGGCAGATAAGCGGAGGGCCTATCTGCCTGTTGATTTGTACTGGCCAGAGTGCGGAGACCACTTTGGCGGAGTTGCCTAGAAGTGAGCGTAGGCCATTTGTTTTCAGCCCTGCACGAGAAACGACGCCGACAAAGCCAAGACCCCTTCAGTTAATGAGCGGTGCACGGAGGCGCCGTCCAGTCGACGTCAAGCGCAGCACAGCGCAACGGCGGAATGCCCCTGCTTTGCGTAAAGTGACCCGGCGCCCACCGGTGAATGTACAGAGTGCCAGCGAGTGTTCAAAAGCTTTGCACGCACGCGACTCATTAAAACGCAGCGAACATATGGTTTGTAGGAATAAAGTCGCGCGCAATTCATGCTAATCTCACGCAGACGCACACTTCGCGCCGGCAGTGTCACAATCCATAGCTGGTACTGGCATTCAAGAGCTTCGAGCTCTGCGTCCGATATTTACTGGAGGGAAGAGATGGAAGCTGTGTACGCTGTTGATATTCCGCCTAACAAAGTTCTCCCAAATAAAACGGTGCGCAGGGGCACCACGGTATACGAGGACAGATACGCACGGGCGCTTCCGAACGGCTCGCGCCCTCATTGAGGAAAGCGGCACTTCTCAGCAAAGAGTGCACGCTATGCGAACAACGCGAGACAGTGGCCGGCAATGATTGAGCTTCGCTTCACCAGAAGGGAAAACACGACAGCTTCGCGTCCCGACATCCTGGGCGAGGAAGAAACGGGGCAGATAAGTGCTGCCTGATGTTCTATCTCACCTACTATACGGCTCAGCGTCGCAACACGTCCCGTAACTGAAGCAGAGGAGCACTGCACTCGTGATGGTGCTTGGTAGCGCTCTCCGACACCTGCAGGCCGATCACTACAGCGCACCTTGCGTATGCAGTGGGATGGATGCTTGTGAAGAGCCCACTTTCCGCTTTTCCTTCCGCGCTGAGAGGCACGTGCAGTCTTCACACGTGTTTACAACGGCACTCGAGTTAACAGTTAGCGAGAACGTATCACAGCCCGTATCGTGAAAGCGGGCGCGGAGGACCAGCTAGATCGTGCTCTTCTACTATACCTTGCATCGAGGCACGACCTAGACGGTAATATCGGAGGCAAAAATAGTTTATCGACATGACGACCTATGTCGTTAGAATGTTACCTCGCAAAGATTACTAGAATCGCCCAAGCAAATCAACCAGTTTAACTGCAACGGACACACCTATGTCACATTTTGTTCCCATTTCTGTGCGAAAGATGAAAACAATGATGCCCAAAAATGGAGCCGCTTGCAAGACTGCAAGTATACCGTGCTGCACTAACATGAACCGTCTCACTGCATCCATGATGAAGGCCACTTCGTGTTTCGTTGTTCAGCGCTTCACGCAGGTATAAACAAGACACCTTGTAAAGTCCCTGTGAAATTCCACGCTAAACGCTGTCAAATTGTTCAACGAAATCTCCACACTCCTACTGCATATTTCTTTAAGCTTGCCTGTAACATGGACGTATAGATTAAGCCCCCCCCTTTTCATTCCGTGTTACAAGCTGTACCTCTCACATCTTAAACTTTTGACAGTCAAGAACTAACTTGGTAAATACGTGCTTAGGCAGTCCAAAATTAACGCAAATGCTGTGAATCCCGGTCAGTTAGCTTTCCTGAGCACTGATTTTATTCTTGTATTTGTCGTATTTGAATGTAGGTATAAAGACGCACCTCTCATGGCCCCTAGTTACAAATAATGCTTGAAAGAAGTAATTAGTTTTTATATCATTTTTGAAGCATTTGCTCTCACTTGTTCTGCAAATTCTGCAAATAAGTACAAGGGAGTGAACCTATTAAATGACTCCTTACTGTGACGATTTACGCTTATAAGTGGTAACATTATTTGTGTATCGCCTGTCTGTATATAAAGTCGCTCAAGCATATTTTATTTTGAATTTACCCCAGGAAACGGCTAGAAGCCTACTGAAGCAAACAGAATGCGGCAGCCCGCTTGGCTGTAGCGACACGCGTCCGCATCAGTGCACGCAGGAACCACTTCTCTTTCCGCCTCACCCTGCACTTTCTTTCCTTTTTTTGCTTCAAACACCGCGCCGGAAAGCAGACGTTAATCCTTCGCCCTTTCGACATGGTCCACTTCATTTCCGGCGTGGCTTGCCTCGATCGGATGGTTGAAGGCATTCCGGTAACGAGCGGTTTTCCTTCCGTTTCCTTTCCGGCGTCTTCATTACATCTTCAAGGCCGCGGACAATCACAGCCCGTCCCAAGCAAGCTAGTGAAAACACGAACAATTCCATGCCTACACCGCGATGGAGCTTAAGTAGCCGTTGATACCAGACTTTGTCGCTGTGTCTGCATGGCGACTTTGAAGGATAGAAGTACACAAACGTCGCCATCCATGCCAGCTCGAGATACCACCCGCTGATGTCCTCTCGCTGCTTCGTTTTTGAACCGGCAGACAAAAGCAAGGTTTCTTCGTTTTTACTGACAGATAGGTAGGTACCCTGACGTGTTCCCGGGAAGTGTTGCTGACACGCTATTCGCTTTGGCATCCCCTGCTGAAATGCGAGGCGTTAGCGAGGCGAGGCAGCTCCACAAGAAAGCGTGCAGCGCCGCTGTCATCCTCAAATCAATGCCGTATTAGCTGCATGTGGTAGCTTTATTTACATATAGACTTCTTTGAACGACAGGTGTTCAATCGAAGGAGAGGATGAGTTCTCCGCTGCGTCCCGGTGCGAGGGAGTATGCCTCCAGCTTATTTTTTCGCGCGACGTAGTGTCAACAGTTCCTGGCAACGCGAGACATAATGAGATGGGCAACAGTTAATGCCCTTTAGAAGTGAACCAAGAGAGAGAGAGAGAGACAAAACTTCATTTCGCACTCAGGGCTGCCTGATGCACAAGATAAAAAAGGGCAAGATAGACCCAAATAGGACGTGCTCTGTTAGGTTTGAAATGCACACGTTGGGGTACAAGCAGAGAGAGAGGAAGAAAGCAGAGATGAAAGAAGGAAAAAGATAAAAAGAGGGCACGCGCTCAAGAAGGTCGCCAGGCTGACACAGTACAGGCAGCAGAGGTCCATAAACCTAAGCTGTACCAGGACGCGCGTATTCCCTGATTGCTCTCAGCACTGCCGGTCGGTGAGGTCGATATCCTGGCCCGTTCTTTTCCGGCAGCCGACGATGAGACAAGCTTAGTGTAATAGGCTTCGGACATAGGCAGCAGTAAAGTTTAAAACGATAACAAACAACGAGTTCCCTTTCCCCTTCGTTTGGACAAAAAATAAAAGCTTTGGAGTTTCCAGTCAGATGAAATGGACGTTGCGGTTTTTGTGCTGCGGTTTCTTCTCGCTTGACATGCAAGGGCGCCGCTGTTTGCAGCAATCTTCGTAAAAAGCTCCAGAAGTGAAGTTCCATTAAATTTGGAAGCGCGGAGCCCAAACTCTCTACAGAGAAGCTTCGTGTCGTCTGTCTCACCACAAATCTAGCTCTTGGCGCTTATAGACTCTAATGGTAAGACAATTTCTTAATTCTGTATCAAACAGCCGCCAAGGCTCAGCTTCAGTCCGTGATAGGACGACGAGACGAATAGCAACTTGTAAGGAACATTACAGATTGAAAACATAAAGGACAGACTTACTTGGACGCTGAAGAAAAGTCGAGGACAGTTCGTGTTTCCTGATTGCCTGAGTCTGTCCTTTTTTATTCTGCTTTCTGGGCCATTTCTGCTTTCATGATTTCCCAAGCAACCAAAACCTGCGCCTTGCATATAAGGGGGATAGGGTGATGTGTAGCTTGCTTGAATACGATGACGTGATATTTTATTTACGTTTACTTCTGCGTTTCCTTTTTTTAATGCGTTACCATTAGAACCCTCACGTTGGAAAAATCTGGCCGTCCGTCCGTCCGTCCATCTGAGGCCTCGGTTGGCGAGTGGCAAAGTGAAGCGAAGAAAATATCCCTCGCCACTTTCGGAGGACAGGGGAGAGAGAGGCAAATGGAAGAGGGTGGACTAGAGACAGGACGGGAGGCGACTAGTTCAGGATGCGGGAGAGCACAGAGGGCGTACGGCGTGTGACACGGCGATTTTGACGGGCTGGATCATGCCACCCATACGCACAGTATAAGCTCGTCAGTGAAGCCTATGTTCCGTCCAGAGGCAGCACTGATGCTAACGCATACTCTGCAACATCAGTCGCCTTGATCGTCTATAATTCATTCCTCTTTCCATCTTTAAATTCGCTACATTTGGGTGCAGCAAACTTTACCGCATGTTACATGTCACCTTCGTGCATTTAGCCAATTCGTTGGTGATGCGTAAACATTTGCGTTTTCACAACTGCACCACCAGTTTTCTTTAGCAAACAAAAAAAAGTAAAGTGTGTTGCTTCCAGACCTCGCGGAATGAAAGCACGAAAAAAAGACAATGACAAAAACAATGAACACAACAATGGAAAAAGAAGGTCGTTATTAGACAAACCCCCTTAAAGCGCACAGCAGTGCAGCCTGCACAATAACGTTCACTTCGCTAATTATATGAAAATTACTACGAGTAATGGTTTTGGGGAGCTGCCATCTTCGAGCACAAATCTTTCTCAGCTACGGAACGCTACACTGATTGTTCGGGGTATAGTGTCCAAAATCTTCAATATGATCGTTTTTCCCCCGCCTCTTCTTATTTGCAGCTTCCCGCGTGAATGTGCTGACGCACAAACCAGGAATGTCGAACGTCTTCTACCGTACCTGAAACTAAGGCGCATTGCAGCCTCCCTCTCGAGTCCTCAGGGCCGCCTACCTTGCAATTCTGAAAAGGGCGCGGTCAAAAGAGACGGCCATAAACGCTGAGCACAGATGCGTGCTCTCGAGCCGCGCTGGACAAGTTGCACTGAGGTTGACACAGAAACGAAGCAATAGAAAAAATAAACGCATCATTCAAGCTCATTTGTGCGTGTTTGTGTTTATTATGTATTCTTGTCCACCAAAAACACATGTAAAAAGTTCCCGCTAACATTTAAATTTTCTGCTGCAGCTGTTGGGAGGAAAGCTCCAAAGAGCCAGGAAATATACATATATATATAAAAAAGGCTGTATCCAGACTTCGTTTATTTGAACTCGGAAGGTCTTGGTGTTACACTCCGCACGCAGGCGCTCAAACCTCCGCAAGTGATCTTTGCGAAAAATCTATGGCAGCATATGAACGGACATGCAAAATGAGATTGACTAACTTGTCTGCCGGTTAGAGTTTCTTCACTATAACTGTTTCCCGCACACCGGTTGCGTTTCGAAGGCCTTTGGGTGCTTCCTGAGGTTCTCTCATCACTTTGAATGCTTGGTGAATGACGGGTATGTTCCAATGCGCCTGCTTGCAAATCAATCTTAAAATTCTGACTCGAATTGGGCGGAAGGAGCACTGGAGGAGGTGGCAGGATTAGGAACAGCTTCATCTGAATTCTTCGCCTGCAGAGGCCTGTGCACTGGAAGTTTAAGGGCGAAAGAAATACTGTCAGAGGCAACAAACGTTTGCAGCCAACCCCGCGCACACACGAAGCGAGCCTTTCTCGATGGGACTGTTCCGTAGTCCCACATCATGGTAGAGCCGCAAACCGTCCTTCCTCGCGAGATGCTTTGATAGCACAACCCTGGATTCGCAGCGCGCGGTGAAAAGGTCTACTTCGGTGTCAAGAAGCTGTGACGCAGAATAAAGACATTCTAAGTCTCCCTCTTCCGCCACCCTCATTTTACTAGCCCAATATTCAAGAACGGGCAAAACGCACTAGAAAAACTGCTTAAAGAATACCGGTCTTAGCCCCTGCATCGTGCAATGTTTCGATGCGCAAATTTAAAAACCTCCTCGCTTTGTTGCACATCTGTGGAATAGAGTAGGGCACAGGTTGAAAGGAGTGACCCTCTTTCCTTTGTGAGAAAAAAATTACATATACAGAATACATACTGCAAGGAACCTCGGGTATCTACACGAAGGCAATTTATAATGCTATGCGCGCCAGCATAACCAGCAGCAGGGACGAAACGCTGACGCTAACATACGAATACCTGCAGCACTCTTTTCTCTTAAGCGATCAATACAGACTGCCTCTCCCGACACCAAGCTACTGGCGTACCGTTCCCTCGTCCTTCATGTGCTCGAGTACAGCATCCTGTGTTGGTTTCCGCACACACAGAAGTGCATAAATAAGTTAGAAAGCGTACAGCGGAAAGCAGTAAGGTTTATTTTTAACTAAACGTAATGACTCCCCAACTGAACTCTTAAACAAGGCAAATCTCTCCACTATTAGTAACCGCGCCCGAACCTCGCGCCTTAAATTCGTCTTTCTCGTCTTAAACTTTGCTCTTAAAATAGATTCTGAACTCTACTTAGTTCCTTCACCAAAACGCAATACCAGAACGAAAAACTCACAGCATTTAACAGAGTATAAATTCAATACTGACACCTTTCGTTATTCATTTTTACCGCAAGCGATTAGGGAATGAAATATGCTACCTGCAAATGTTGCTAGCTCTGATTCTCTGAGCAGTTTTCTTTGTCACCTGTCATAATTGTTTATTTGAACTTTTTAGTAAGGCATTGCTTGTACTTTTTCGAAGAAATACTTTTTCACACTGTGCTTTATTTTCTGTTTAATACTGCGTCTTGCATTTTGAAACTGTCTCCCATGATTGTCCCTTTTACAATGTTATTTCAGTTGTGTGAACCTTATTTGTGAATTTTTTTTCTGACGTACCTAAAAAAAAAACGAAAACAAACATGTACTCATTCCTGCAACAGCCACGAAAGAGGCTAGCAGTATGTTCCAAATAAATAAAAAAAATCACTGCGTTGTCAAGTGTTGATCATTACAAATGCCGAAGTACCGTGTTGCTCACGGTACAGGAGTCAATACGCAGGGGTCGCACGCGCTAGCTCTAAAACCTTACAAAGCTTGTACGAAGCGCTGTCCCCAAGTCCCCTACGTGGAGCGAACAAGTAAGGTTCTGCGCCTAATTTACATGCCAGCGGCGAAGGACAGCGACTGGCGCGTGCAGCGTCTTAGTCTTGCGACAGATGGCGCGCAAAGTTCCAAGCGGCATCAGATGAGAGAGCACAACTTCTCTTTTGTGTGTGTTTGCAGACTCGCGGAGCGCCTCAAGATTACGGTGCAGCCCTTAACAAACATGCCGGGTGGCTTATTATTGCCACGACTTCCAGTCATTCACGCTGAGGTCGCGCACAGCGGCAGTTTTTTTTTTTTTTTTGTCACTCCGAAAAAGTTTCTCGCTTTGCGAGGTCCAGGAGATTATGAGTTCGCGTCTGCCTACGCCAGAGGGTTGCCACAACTTTTACTGCTGTTGCGTCAGGGTTTCATATGCGCGACGAACGCTTCAATCCAGTCTTCCCCGGACATTGAGGACGCAAATAGCTTTTGTTGGGCAAAACATTTAATCACATCTTATACACTGTACGGTGACCCCAATCCACTCTCCTTCTAAGCGCGATGGAAGCCGACTTGCATGTATTAAGCATGAAATGCTTTTAGCTCCCGTTGTCGGCAGTGTGGTGACGTCACGCCGAGATCGAGAGCCAACATCCGGGCACTGAATTCTACTCATCCGGGCTCTGAAACGAGAACATCCGGGCACCGTACGAGAATTAACGAGTTTAACCGAGACTCTCTAAGCCCTCCTACGGGACCGGCATACAAGCGCCGGTTGCTCTCCAAACGAGTCACAAAAAATAACTGCTGCAAGTGTCTTCTCAATGTTCATCAAGATATCACTCGAGCTGTGCATTTGATTGCACGGAATTATAATTTCCGATTTATAATAACGCGTGCGAAAAGCACATAAATGCCACGATACACTTCGTTGTCATACGTGATCTCTTAGGGGCTTCTTTCGTAGAGCTTTTTTCGCACTAAAACAAATGTCCCGTCGCATGCTACGTACTGCACCTACATTTGACTTCCTCAGCAGCACACACTGGGAAGCAGCGGTGCACAGTGCGACAGGCCACTGACGACGCCCACTGACCGCTGGGATGCAGCCCACACGACTTCCGCGACTCACCTGCCCGGTCGTGAAGCAACCGGGCTCGCCTCAGCGATAGCCCGAACACTTTCTCAGTGGCAGCCCGCATTTTGCTACACTTTCCGTGGGCGCACACAGCTTCCTGCGAGGCCCATTGTGCGAACCTTCGCTTCTACGCACCGATTGAAATTGCGAAAAACGTGCCAAACGAAAGCGTGGGATGGCGCTCATCAGCTGGGTGTGTGCGCGCCCTTTTATTATTATTGTTTGTTCATCGCTCGAGTTGACCGCTACTTTCCACATCAGGGGCTTTCCAATTTAAATCGCAGTTTGCGTGTCCCACGGCGAGAGGCATGCAACCGCCAATTTCGCGAAATTTTGTAACTCCTGATTTTCCTTAATTTATTTCGCCGACAAGCTTTTAGCGTGCTTCGTGGAGTGAAAGAGACTGTGGGCACGCATTTCGCATTAGCCACGCAATCGTGTGCGAATGGGTTTAAGACTCTAAGGACCCGCATGCCGAAAAACTTGGGGAGGCTAAAGAAAAAAAAACATTTTTTTTTCTTCCTATCAAAACGTTCCATTTGCCCATCAGCAAGGTGCGCGAAGTAAGGGTTGCACACAGCGCCTCGAAAGTTTGTAGAAACGCTCAGCATAACATGATCAAGCGCGACTAATGCTGCATGATGTAACGAGCACAACAGGTCGTGGCACTGAGATCGATGCAGCGTAATAAAATTTCTTTACCGCGGAACTTTATGGTTTTCCAACCCTTGCGGTTAAAAGAAGCCAACAAATTGGTTTAGGCTTGCACAAAGGAAATATTTTGTTGAGGAAATCGACCAACTTCGTCTGCGCATGCTCTTCACTGACGAAGCGATCCACTCTCTGTGTTTGGCAAAAAAAAAAAAAATACCATCGCGTCAATGACGTCGGGATGACAGCGAAGCTTCTTCAAGTTGGAAGGTGGGCATCAAAGTCGATGGGCTGGAGAGGGCAAACAAAACTCCGTCACACCACCGGGCAGCTCCCACGTGATTTGGAGCGGTTATAACCACCGCCTACAAGGTGTCTATAGGCGTATGGGAAACGCGAGTGTCGCAGCTACGTTTGAGTATACTTACAGCGTGTGCGAATTAGAACGCAAAGAAAACGTATTATTTTTTGCTGATTTCTGGAAATTCATCTGCCACGTTTTGGGCCGTCTTACGAAAGAGAAATAAGGAAATCTAGAAGGCTTTTCAATGAAAAAGAACGACCAGAAATTTAGCTAGCGCGCCTAAAAAAGGCGACATGTTACTCGTTGTTAAAGATGAAAGGAATTTGGAGTGGGAGAGGTGGTAGCAGATGAGTGGAGAAAAAAGTTAAAAAAAAAAATCTGTAAAAACACGTGGCGAAATAATGAAAGTGCAAATTTCAAGCGAGAATACAAAAACTTAAAAAAGTTCAAGTTCATCCAGAATTCCATTGTTCTGCAGATAGGCAAACAAGGAATTCAATATGGTGCAGCGGCGAACAACAGGGTCACGGACGTAATATGCATTCTATTGTCAGTGGTGATATTTGTTCAAAGGACTCCATTTGAAACTCGTAACAGGGGTCATAAAAACTCCGTGAAAAGGGTAATGCATTAAATTTTAGACGGTCCAGTTTTGTTCGTTGCTAAGGCGACCGAAACCACATCACTTTTCGCACAAAGCCACCAGAAAACACTTTTTCTTCAATTATTTCCTTGAACTAGTACACCTGGCTGTGGCGTCCGAAAATATTGCTCCTTGGAAGCTGTGACGTCACGCCTTTCTCATGCCTGCGTGCCCAGCCGGGGCAGCCGCTTGGGCGAGCGCCTGCTGCATCTGCGTAGGCGCTGCGCGCCACGTAGTAGACGCGCTGGCAGTGCCATCGCTCCGGAGTTTAAAGGCGAAATCCTTTTATGGCTCGTACTCGCGGCCACGGTCACGTCCGGTGTAACGCTGTCTTTCACGAATAACGCGGCAACTAATCAGGATAGGAGAAAACGAATGGTAGCATCAGATAGAGGGGACAAAATGAAACCCCGTCGCCAAGTTTGATGGCTGTAGAGTGATTAGTTAATTAATTATAGCCAATTAGAGCGAAAAAACAACCAAATGCATGAATACAGCGCGGACGTCGATATAGCGACGGGAACGGTGTGACGTCACATCCACCGGAAGTCGTAACATCATAGTGAAAATTATCACAGAATGGCCGGAAAAACGCCAGATTTGTGTCAAATTAGACTGAAAAATGTGTAATTAAGCGTAAATAGTACTTAAGATCACTGAAAGATCTATAATTTGGGTAAAAATTGCTCACAAACGAGGAAAAGGGGATGATGACGTCACATCAGACGAAATGACGTCAAGCAGTGTGATCCGCTGCCAAGCAACAACTGCCGACGCGCTGCGCATGCGCAGCGTGACGTTTCACTTCCTCTCGCTACGCTCTTCTGCTCTGTCGTGAAATGTTCAAGCGCGGCAAATTCAAATCAGTGCAATGAGTCGCAAACGGCTTTCGCCTTCCTGCACTTAAGAGATATCTAAGTGCCCCCAACCAATTTTTTTTCGCTGGAATCTGATGCACACAACTGTCGGACCAGCGAAGGTACTGTTCCACTCAATGTTGTAACCGTAGCGCGGCGGGGGGAAGGGACACACCATGTCATGTATTTCCGAGAGATGCTGTAAGCTCCTAAGAGCGTACATCTATGTGGCGCAGCCTTCGCGACAAACCTTCCGGACTGGGGCCATTTTGTCGATAGGAACCACGAAACGAATCTTGCGCTGCTGCGAATGCTCGGCATGCCACTGAAACGAGAGCGCCTCAGTCCTGGCGCCCTACCGTATGTACATATGCTCGACAGAAAGCGTAAGACAGGAAGCATGATAGCCGCGCTTTAGAGAAGAGAGGATCCAGACTACATGACAATTACAGGTCCCATAGAGAGCAGAGTACGCTGCAAAAAAATATGCACTCTGTAGCAAATGTTAAATGCACGTAATTACATAGAACACGAAGGATAAAAATGCATCACCATTTCTTACATGTGCATTTTCTTGGCAATGTACAGTTCGGGAGTATTTCATTATTGCCAGTTATTTCATTGATTCAAATAACCTGCGACGGAAAATCATCTCGGATGCGATGCGGAACGGAACTAAATTGGAAACCCACTCGTCTTCCTTGCTCCAAGAGTTGCGATACATCCACCAAACAAACTTCCCTCAGGCAGTATATACGTACACTTGAACTGGCAGAAAGCTATCGCGTACTACTGTCTTCATGCCAGCATGCGCAAATATAAGGGAAACTGAGCGGGAAGCTTCTTCGCTCAGTTCCGATACGATCAGAAAGTAATATTGGCGGCGCTATTACGTAAAAACGTTCGCAATTTACTATCGAGGCCCACGCTAGGGGAATTCCGCGCTAGATTCTATTCGTCGGAGTTTGGCTCGCAAATCTGAGAGCGTGGTAACCATGCTGCAGTCACAAAAAACTGTAACGCACTTTTTACCTTTGCCGATGGAACTGAGCTGACACTTTTAGATTTCGAACACTCACTCCGCTGTTGGCGCTGCTTACGCGATGTAGAATTCCTATTTCCAGCCTCCCCCCCCCCCCCCCCCCCTACACCGGCACCTCGGCTGCTCTTTGGGCATCTGGAGCGATGAATGTAGGCGGTGCCCTGATTTTACTTTGACAATACCTTATGAGGAAAACTTGTCATGGGCATACCAACTTGGATTTTAATTTCCATATTGCAGGGAGCGCCCGCCTGGGTGAAACGTCCGCCTCTTCTCACTTATTTTACTTGTCGTCGCTTGATGCGGCTGTGGGGTCGTAGCCGTATGATCTTTAGTCCATGGTTGCTTCAATACCTGAGTGATAATCGTCATTTCGCCCTGCCACTTTCTATATCCGAATTGTCGATTTGTTGCCGCCAACTCTGAACTCCCAGGCGTGACAGCTGAAGTGATGCCATCACGATGCGACAGGCGCAGGCCGCCACGTGACGCGTGACGTCACGCACGACTCCTGCCTGCGCGGGTGGGCGGCAACTGGTGCACGCGCACAGAACCTATAAAATAACGCCATCCGTGCCAAAATACACGATATAAAGTCTGCAACCTTGGATAAAAAATTCAGGGGGCACTTTGACTGTCTAAAGTGCCTAGAGGCGAAAGCGTTTTCCGCCCCACTTTGACTGCCTCTGTGGCACTGGTGACGCCCCCACTGGATGACGTCACACATAATTAATGACTAATTACTGAGTAATGGCTAATTATTTATTGATGACTAAATACTAATTAACTGCTAATTAATTACGCTTAAGCTCAGCCTTCAGGAGTGAAATGCGACAGCGTTTTGTAGCGCTGCCAGGGAGTCCACGGAACGCCACCACCCGTTCGGCGGGATGCCTTGCCCTTTCAACGCAACGCTTTTTGAGGAAAGGAAATGGCGCAGTAATTCTATGTCATCTCGGTGGACACCTGAAACGCACCGTACATGAAGGGAGGAAGTGGGAGTGAAAGAAGAAAGAGAAAGAGGGGCCGTAATGAAGAAAATGAAAATTGTATTTGAGGAAAGGAAATTGCGCAGTAACTGTCTCGCATATCTCGGTGAACACCCATCATCCGTTTGTAGAGGAAGGGAAGAAGTGAAGAGAAAGAAGAGAAAGAGGGGCCGTAATGAAGAAAATGAAAATTGTATTTGAGGAAAGGAAATTGCGCAGTAACTGTCTCGCATATCTCGGTGGACGCCCATCATCCGTTTGTAGAGGAAGGGAAGAAGTGAAGAGAAAGAAGAAAGAGGGGCCGTAATGAAGAAAATGAAAATGTATTTGAGGAAAGGAAATTGCGCAGTAACTGTCTCGCATATCTCGGTGGACGCCCATCATCCGTTTGTAGAGGAAGGGAAGAAGTGAAGAGAAAGAAGAAAGAGAAAGAGGGGCCGTAATGAAGAAAATGGAAATGTATTTGAGGAAAGGAAATTGCGCAGTAACTGTCTCGCATATCTCGGTGGACGCCCATCATCCGTTTGTAGAGGAAGGGAAGAAGTGAAGAGAAAGAAGAAAGAGGGGCCATAATGAAGAAAATGAAAATTGTATTTGAGGAAAGGAAATTGCGCAGTAACTGTCTCGCATATCTCGGTGGACGCCCATCATCCGTTTGTAGAGGAAGGGAAGAAGTGAAGAGAAAGAAGAAAGAGGGGCCGTAATGAAGAAAATGAAAATTGTATTTGAGGAAAGGAAATTGCGCAGTAACTGTCTCGCATATCTCGGTGGACGCCCATCATCCGTTTGTAGAGGAAGGGAAGAAGTGAAGAGAAAGAAGAGAAAGAGGGGCCGTAATGAAGAAAATGAAAATGTATTTGAGGAAAGGAAATTGCGCAGTAACTGTCTCGCATATCTCGGTGGACGCCCATCATCCGTTTGTAGAGGAAGGGAAGAAGTGAAGAGAAAGAAGAAAGAGGGGCCATAATGAAGAAAATGAAAATTGTATTTGAGGAAAGGAAATTGCGCAGTAACTGTCTCGCATATCTCGGTGGACGCCCATCATCCGTTTGTAGAGGAAGGGAAGAAGTGAAGAGAAAGAAGAAAGAGGGGCCGTAATGAAGAAAATGAAAATTGTATTTGAGGAAAGGAAATTGCGCAGTAACTGTCTCGCATATCTCGGTGGACGCCCATCATCCGTTTGTAGAGGAAGGGAAGAAGTGAAGAGAAAGAAGAGAAAGAGGGGCCGTAATGAAGAAAATGAAAATGTATTTGAGGAAAGGAAATTGCGCAGTAACTGTCTCGCATATCTCGGTGGACGCCCATCATCCGTTTGTAGAGGAAGGGAAGAAGTGAAGAGAAAGAAGAAAGAGGGGCCGTAATGAAGAAAATGAAAATTGTATTTGAGGAAAGGAAATTGCGCAGTAACTGTCTCGCATATCTCGGTGGATGCCCATCATCCGTTTGTAGAGGAAGGGAAGAAGTGAAGAGAAAGAAGAGAAAGAGGGGCCGTAATGAAGAAAATGAAAATGTATTTGAGGAAAGGAAATTGCGCAGTAACTGTCTCGCATATCTCGGTGGACGCCCATCATCCGTTTGTAGAGGAAGGGAAGAAGTGAAGAGAAAGAAGAAAGAGGGGCCGTAATGAAGAAAATGAAAATTGTTTTTGAGGAAAGGAAATTACGCAGTAACTGTCTCACGTATCTCGGTGGACACCCGTCAAAAGTGTGACACCTCTGCCGACAAGCTTCTGCTGAAAGCCTGCTTTCGACAACGATGAGGCATCAAATTCTTTCGCCTTAATAACACCTTCTGATTGAAATTTCAGTGATTTCACAGAAAGTCAGAGTTTTGTTCCGCATCCTTTAGAATGACGGCCTGTGGGTCCAGTTGTTGCATGACTGAAAATACTGGGGCGCTGCGACAGCAACACAATAAAGAAGAAGAAAAAGACAACACATGCGCATGTTGTCTTTTTCTTTTTTGGTGTTGTCGTCGTTGCGCCGCAGTATTTTCAGTCATTCCGTGTCGCTTTACGGTTAGAAAGAAAACCTTCTCCGAATCAGTTCGCTTTCCAGAAAATACTGTTTCTTTACGATTTGCAAGTCACTGAAGAGAGTACACTTCGCTGTAGTGCTCTTTAAAGTGAAGTTTGCTATTCCCAGGTTGAGCTGTGCGCTTGTAGGGCGAACGCTTAAACAGTGGAAAAAAGAAGGGAAAAGCGTGCAGCTTGAAATGCAATTACAACGAAGAGCAGTTTGCATAGTCTCCGTGAATGGAAGCGTTCAGTTGAATGCAAAAAAAGAAAAAAAAGAAACAAAACAAAAAAACCACCAGAACCGTGTCAGACCCGGCTTCCATAGTCTGCGGCAGCAATTTCAGTTGTCTGCTGGCGCCCAGTCACGCAAGGCACGTCAGCGCCAGGTGTCTCGAGACGACCTCTGTCGGCGGGGGCGTACAGCGCGCCGGCTCTTTTCGGGCGCAGTGACTTGAGAAATATCTGCCGTTCCGGGTGGCCTTCGAAGCGCCCTCGGCTCATGACATGGTATATACAACTCGCGAGTTGTTGATCGCGTGGCCCGCAGAGCGCGTCCGCTTGTAAGACAAGCCGAGTATAGGCCGGCATGTGCAAAACAACAACAACACTGGTTGTAAACAAAAGAGGAAGAAGACTTAGCTATTTCATTCAGGGGGTAAAAAAATATCAGTTTTTTGGGAGCGCTGCAGTGAAAAGCTGCGGAAATAATTTCTACAACCTCTGGTTGTTGAACGCGCGTCGACGTTGGGTATACGGGAACGCTACAGCATTTTCGCACTAATAAATATGCCGGCCGTGGACGCCGGGTATTCGAACTGAGATATGATGCTCTTCAGCGCAACGCTAGCAGCTCAGCCGTCACTGCAGATAACTGAGCGAAATCAGCTGGTCGTCTAAAATGCTCAATAAGCTCTTATCATTGAGGGGGCCAGTCGGGCTGGATGGGACTAGATGGAGGGCTGTGCAAGGGTCTATTGAGATGAAAGCGAGTATTGAGATGAAAGCGAGTATGAAAGCGCCCAGACGACTAGTGGGCGTAGCTAGATGCACGCTGGACAACAACTACGCAGGACGAATTCAATGTACACGAGCACAACTATACCAGACCCCGCTGGTCCACCGCGCTAGCTGCGGGTCGATACCACCCCTCGCGATAGTTGCTGCCTCTTTGCTTCACACGTATTTGACGTAAGGTGTGGTGTTCCGCGTAGACTTATAATAAGGGTCAGATTTTCGGCATTACTGGCTCCCGGCGGTTCTGAAATCGTGGATGTGCCAATGATTCGGTCGTGTTGATGGTGTACACTGCATCTTCGTCTTTGTCACTTGTGGATGGTGCTGGAAAACGATGCAGGCATGGTCCTGCTGTGGTATACGGATGTCGGCACAGATTCACGTCATATATGCGCCCCTTAGGGCACGTATGCCCGCTACCTTTTGGAGCGTGGGCTCTCATAAGAAGGTTCTCCAGATCCGTGTCGACCGTTGCCACACTAAGACGTCCGCGAAGACCCCCCCACACCCGCTTCCCAACACCACAGCAAAAAGAAAACCAAAAATACACAAAAGATTTACAAATCTGTCGGCTCGGGGGCACAGCAACTATACCCCGGTCTCCACACCTCCGGCGAAGGCCGACCTCGGTAACCGATTTCGAACCGGAGGGCCTTACCGAGACTGTGGAGCAGAGAACACTTCCCGCAGCCACGTATCCCCCCAATGATTCGCAGGGCTACTCCATGTCTTTGTGTTAGTTCAATGGCAGTTCAGGGGCACTGGCAGCCATGCGTGACGTCATTGTATTAAGCATTTGGAGAGCCTATACTAGGGCAAATCAGTGGTCGTACCCTGAGGTAAAGTAGCTGAGCTTTTCTTTAGCGAACTGGGCGTTAGGCCGACTATCGCTCTTATTATTTTGATGCTAGCTCGTCTGAGGTGATGGATTATTGAGAGAAGACGGTCGAGGGCCAGTGATATAAGGCCAGGTAGGACCCTCGCTTGTTCTGGGCGCTCAGC
Source organism: Amblyomma mixtum (assembly GCF_055824585.1). Taxonomy (NCBI): domain Eukaryota; kingdom Metazoa; phylum Arthropoda; class Arachnida; order Ixodida; family Ixodidae; genus Amblyomma; species Amblyomma mixtum. The sequence continues at coordinate 34,050,125 of NC_143014.1, forward strand.
TGCAGCCTCGCTTTCTCGGGCGACGTCCTGGTAACCGAGCGCTTCTCGTGGTGTCCCACCGTCGCGGGGATGCTATCAGTTTCAAGAACCTAGCGCAGCACTCGAGGGTACAATGGCTTTTTCGTAACGCCGGTGCTGCCACGTAGCCATCGCACCGTGAACGCGATATTTTGATTCCGACGCGTTCGAAATCCGAGGACGATTTTGATCTAGGGTAGGGCGTCAAGGCAGGCTTTGCTGGTGAAGAGCCCGCACTGAAGATTGAAGAATGCAAGCATGGTGGCGACAACTGTGGCGAGGCACAGGCCCGCTGTACCTGCTGTGGTCGCCAGCAGCTCAAAGGATCTCACATTCGCGAAGTATGGACTATACTCAACAAATGAGACGCGAACATGACAATTGAAACACGAACAACGAAACAAGAAGATCTTAGCCGGGCGAAGCTCAGTACTAGCGCAGGTCAATTTCACTACGAAAGCGTGAATATTCTTCTTTAAAACTGCCTCCTTCCTTACCCCTGCTCACAATAAAAGCTTTTTTTCGCTCCTTATCTCCTTTAAAAGTGCATATCAACCGCGCTTTTATTTAATCTCCTATATCTAACATGTCCATGTTTTTTGTGTTGAAACTTCGGTTTTCTTTTTTACACTTCATTTGTTGAGCGTAGTACATACAAAATCGGTGAATCACTTGGAGGCTTCGGCTTCCATCCACAAGGATCCTATCAGTTATGATAAGATATTAATCGAGAACAATGAAAAACAGTATAAATTGCTCTCTAAATTTAGATGTATGCAAAGCAGGAGTCAGCGTGTCCTCAACGCAGGTCTAAATAAAGAAAAAGAAGCGCACTGAAACTGCCTCGGGGAAGAAGAAGAAAACAAAGTTCGGCCTTTGACTGCGGTTTCTTCTTCTTCCTCACTGCCTAATTGACCGAGAAAAATCACTACTTTCTCGAGTAGTTCATTATAAGTCGGGAGAGAAATAAGCAGCACAACGGACTGATACCAGTGCTTTGCGTGAGGAATCGCAGAACTGCGCGAGAAATTGCGCTTTAAGCACCTCAGCTATTCCGCGTTGCCTTGCCATTGGAAGCGAGAAAAGGCACGAAATAGCGTCATTTTCCATTGTCTCTGAAAGCGGGAAGAAAGAATCTGTAAATTAAGTGTAGTTTGTGGAGTAAAGTTAACACTCAGGTGGAGCTGCTGGTGTGGTGAGGGCAGCACTAGCGCAGCATCCGAGGTGTAAAGGAAAGAAAAGGACGTGACCGTCAGCAGTCAGAGCTCCGCTGTCATCCCGCGCGCTCCTGGCTGCCTCCGCTCCCTGGGTTCACCCGGTTCGCTCGGCTGCCCCGGCTGCCTCGGTTGGCTCTCCCTCGTCGGCTGTCCCTCAGGTAAGGCCTCTTGCCTTTCCCTACGCCCACTGGCCGCCTTCGTCGCGGTTGGCGTCGGAGTCGCTCTCCGTGAGCCAGGTTTCCTGGGCCCCACCCACCCAGGGTTAGGCCTACGTGGCGCGCGCCTCAGCGAACACCGGCGGCCGTGGAATTTTTCGCGAGGCTTTCTCCGCGTACAGGCTCTTCTGCTATTGCGCTGCTGCTATCGCCTACTCGGCGCACTGGCTCCTTAGCCCTCGATTTTTTTTTTTAGCCGAATTTGTGAGCCCTTTGCGACGAATGCGGGCGCGAGCGAGACTCTGCGAGCCCACTCATTCTCCCACCACGTCAGCGGTTATCGCGTCACGCGGGAAGGAGGCAGACTTGTTTGTCGGGCGGCAATTTTGTTTTGTGGCTTCGCATTTTTGTGTCCGACACGCAGTTGCTGAACCCGAATCATTGGTGCTTTTTCGTGGGATATGTCGCCTTCAAGCGCCTTCTGCAGCTGGCGTCGTCGCGTTCCCCGCAAGCGGGGCCCGTGCAGTTGTTCACGGGTGTTCGGGGTCGGACCCAATTTGGAATAAGCCTCCGAAAAAAAATTAGTGAATTTTTCGCGTCAAGCCAGATCCGCGGAGAGAGGTTACGCCGCAGTGGTCGGCTCCACTAGTTTCGATACCCTGGGGCCCTTTCGCGTGGACTGAAATCTCAGCACACGGGTTTTTGCATTTACCCTCGATCGAAATGTGGCCGCTTAGGCCTGGAGTGGACCCGCGACCTTGTCCTCAGCAGCACAGCGCAGCGCCCACTCAGCCACCGTGGCGGACCAGGGTGAACTGCCACACCAATACCGTTTCCCATTAGTGCTCGGGGTTTCTGATTTGTTCCTGCCACTCTTGCGCCGAAATCTGTGCACAAGTTTCAGGTGTCCGAGATTTTAGAGCGCAGCTCTTTGGCGCCCGTTCCTGCGTTTCGCGGCGTCGCCGTTGTCCCTCGTAATCAGCTCCGCAGCCGGGGCAGGGCGCTGCTCTAGCTGCGCGCGCTCCTGGCGCCATTTCTCCCGCACGCCAAAGTCGAAACACATAGCCGCCGCCGTTCGCCACTGCGTGTACCCCCCCCCACCCCCCTTCCCTTCGCCTTCTTCCTCCGTGGCGGTGACTGCGCGATAGCACCCGGTGTTCTCCGGTTGCCGAAGCGCCGGCTCTGCGTCAGCGGATCACGGTGCGTGCATCCCAAGCCGAAACACATAGCCGCCGCCATTCGCCACTGCGTGTCCCCCCCCCCCCCCCCCCACTTCGCCGTCTTCCTCCGTGGCGGCGACCGGTTGCCGAAGCGCCGGCTCTGCGTCAGCGGATCACCGTGCGTGCATCCCAAGCCGAAACACATAGCCGCCGCCATTCGCCACTGCGTGTCCCCCCCCCCCCCCCCCCCCCCCACTTCGCCGTCTTCCTCCGTGGCGGCGACCGGTTGCCGAAGCGCCGGCTCTGCGTCAGCGGATCACCGTGCGTGCATCCCAAGCCGAAACACATAGCCGCCGCCATTCGCCACTGCGTGTCCCCCCCCACTTTGCCCTCTTCCTCCGTGGCGGCGACCGGTTGCCGAAGCGCCGGTTCTGCGTCAGCGGATCACGGTGCGTGCATCTAAAGCCGAAACACAGCCGCCGCCGTTCGCCACTGCGTGTACAGCGTCACGTATCGGAATGTTTATCGACGAAGGCTACCTCAAAGCGATGCTGGATGAAATTTACGAGGCTTTGTAAATGTCGAGATCCAGAATTAGCGGAAGGCGGAAAGTGAGGAAAAAGCTGAGAGAAATATATTTTATAGGTACAGTGATTTTCTACTTGCATGACCTCAGTCATAATCCTAAGAGCAGGCGGTTTTTTTTTTCGACCTAGAAGATCGGTACAACCGGGCCGAATTAATTCAAATATGAGCACCACTTAGCCGATATTGCGCGAGTGTTTATTACTGCGTTGGTGCGTTACCGCTTGACGAACGTAACTTCGCTCGCGCCTTTACTTAGAAGCGAAAATCACGATAGTTGCTTAACCTGCGGACGTCAGAATAGCGAAAGATATGTGCCTTGGTGTTCGGTTTGAGATGTTCGAATGCGCAGTTGATTCTGGCCGGCAATGCAAGGCGTGCGCGCCCGCGTGCTTCCTCTCCGCCAGCACGAGAGAGCTCCATGACAAAGCATCGGACCAGCTATGCTTTTTACACTTTGAGATGGGGCATCGCATGAGGAAGGACATACTAGACACTTTCAGCATACCGTGTACAGCATTACCGTTACCATTGCCGTTAGTACCGGGAACCCACCCACCGCGAGTACTCTTGGCCCCGATGCGGCAGGAGTGGACGCAGCTGGCGTGCACCTGCAGCGTCCTCAAGGCGATCTGCGCATAAGCACTGACTGCGCGCAGGCTACCAGTACTTCGGGAAGTAATGGCGACAGTAAAGCGCTATACGGTATGCTAAAGACGTGTGATATCAGTGGTGTAGTACATTAGAATACAGCTAAGACGTGCTAACTAGCAGGCTAGCTTACCAATATTGAACAGTTAACTTTTTAACAACTATTGTTCCTTAATTATTGAGAGGAGAGTAGCCCACCCGAAGTAACAACCATATCAGTTTTTAGAATTTCAGAAACGCAGTTACCCTCGGCGCTGTGGCCTAAAAAATTTTGACTACATCGTGCATCACGTGCGCTTTCGATAAGCTTGCAGGCAAAGCAGCTTCTTCAGTGGACGTAACTCGACGAAGTAGCCAGAATTTGTTGGGCCACAGCGCCAAGAGTAACCGCGTTTTCGAAATTCTACAAACTGATATGGTTATTACTTGAAGTGACCCCCACGCCTCTCAATAATTAAGGAACAATAGTTGTTAAAAAGTTAACTATTCAATATTGGTAAACTAGCCTGCTAGTTAGCACGTCTTAGCTGTATTCTAATGTACTACATCACTGATATCACACGTCTTTAGCATACCGTATAGCGCGTTACTGTCGCCATTACTTCCCGAAGTACTGGTAGCCTGCGCGCAGTCAGTGCTTATGCGCAGATCGCCTTGAGGACGCTGCAGGTGCACGCCAGCTGCGTCCACTCCAGCCGCATCGGGACCAAGAGCACTCGCGGTGGGTGGGTTCCCGGTACTAACGGCAATGGTAACGGTAATGCTGTACACGGTATGCTGAAAGTGTCTAGTATGTCCTTCCTCATGCGATGCCCCATCGCACACTGTAAAAAGCATAGCTGGTCCGATGCTTTGTCATGGAGCTCTCTCGTGCTGGCGGAGAGGAAGCACGCGGGCGGGCACGCCTTGCATTGCCGGCCAGAATCAACTGCGCATTCGAACATCTCAAACCGAACACCAAGGCACATGCTTTCGCTATTCTGACGTCCGCAGGTTAAGAAACTATCGTGATTTTCGCTTCTAAGTAAAGGCGCGAGCGAAGTTACGTACGTCAAGCGGTAACGCACCAACGCAGTAATAAACACTCGCGCAATATCGGCTAAGTGGTGCTCATATTTGAATTAATTCGGCCCGGTTGTACCGATCTTCTAGGCCGAAAAAAAAAACGCCTGCTCTTAGGATTATGACTGAGGTCATGCACGTAGAAAATCACTGTACCTATAAAATATATTTCTCTCAGCTTTTTCCTCACTTTCCGCCTTCCGCTAATTCTGGATCTCGACATTTGCAAAGCCTCGTAAATTTCATCCAGCATCGCTTTTAGGTAGCCTTCGTCGATAAACATTCCGATACGTGACACCGTAGAGGTAGCATACATGAAGTGAAAGACGCGAATCCACGGCCATGAGGGCTGATCGCGGCATTTTATGAGCAGTGCTTTCAGTTCGAAAACCTAAGGTGAAACACCTTAGGTGAAACACCCTGCACACGAGGCGCCTGAAAGCAATGCGGAGACGGTTCTGCTACACCATCGATGCGCACCACTTCTCCGCATGCTGCTTCCCTCGGAGGCCCGCCGACTGACTGCTGGAAAGGAGAGATACTGACGCTCCGATGAGCTTGGTTTCCTGTCGGTATCGTCGCTTGGCGCATCACTTCTTGCTTTCTTGTCAGTCTCACTCGTTACCTTTCCGTCATTCCTGAGAAAAGTAGCGATTTCGTGCATCAGGGGAGGTATGCGGCTATCTGTAAACAGAGGTGTCGCCAAAGGTAAAAAACCGCCAACAGATAACGGTTCAGTGTTCAAAGGATTACCTGCAATTGTCTTCAATGACGACACCCTCCTTTTTATTTTCTGGCTCTTCATATATATGACGGAATCCCCAATTCGCCTCGGAGGGAGCTTCGGCCACAGCTCTTGCGATGAGCCATATTGAACGCGATAGTACAGCGCATCGCATATCCTGGAAGGATGCATCCACTATTGCGATGCGCTCAGAGTGGGCCAGAGGGCGCTGGCTGCTCTGCGCCCAGTGCACCAACTGAGCTCCAGGCACTACACTTTTTCCTTTGTCAATGCGAAGTGCAGGCACTTACAGTGCAGGCAGTCTCGTACACGAATTGAAGCGAGGTAGTCGCGAAATCCTACTGTTAGCATCGAAGACAGCACTTGCAGGGTTCGCACTCAGTTTATCGCATTAGACGAAAAGAGCCTGCTTGCGATGTTCCTCCTCTCAGGTATTCCAGCCAGTAGCGGAAATAATGTGCGCGCGTATAGCACCTAAGGATTCATTTTTGTCATCTTGCCTTACGTATCTGTAGAGCACTGCATAACGGCTCTCTAAAGTACCCTATGACTGCACGCGAAATGCGCTTTCAGCACTTTCCGGTGGCTTGTGTCGGCCTCCGTGACCGAGTGTGCCGACATGGTGCTGAGAACAAAGCTGATTTAAGCTTGCGTTCTTAGTTCGAAGTTCCATACTCTTCTACCAAGCGCTCAAACAGCACTCCGGTGGGAAACTGGGGCATTTTCCTTAAGCGAGCGCTATAGATAAATCATTCGAAGCATGAACAGTAAGCCATACAAAAGCGAAGGCATGATAGGATACCGTCGCCAGCTCTAGGCCATTCGCAAATTACATAGTGCACAGGGCGGTGCTCCGTCCGGGCAAGTGTCCAGGCAAGTGTGTGTGTGTGTGGTGTGCTGAGACAAATGTTAACACGCACCCCGCCACGGGGGCTGAGTGGTTACGGCGCTCGGCTGCTGACCCGAAAGACTCGGGTTCGATCCCGGCCGCGGCGGTTGAATTTCGATGGAGGCGAAATTCTCGAGGCCCGTGTACTGTGCGATGTCAGTGCTCGTTAAAGAACCCCAGGTGGTCTAAATTTCCGGAGCCCTCCACTACGGAGTCTCATAGCCTGAGTCGCTTTGGGACGTTAAACCCGAACAAACCAAACCAAATGTTAACACATGGAAGGTCTCTATATCCGAGGTGGCATTCAGTATGCTTCCTCGAGGTGGCATACCGCTACCTGCCACGGTGGGCGTATACGCTCGCTTTCCACTGCATGGCTACTGAGAGACGGCGGTCTGTTTCTGCTTACACAGGCTCCTCTAGTGCTAACGTATTACTGTCGTTGGCTTTTTTGACACATATTCCTGCATAATCAATGTCGACGAGCTTATTCAGTCCCAAACAAGCAGATTACTCATCCCAGATCGATTTCTGCGCGGTGAGGTTGACTGTCATTCTGTTCCATTTGCAAAGAGAGACTCCTTCATGAACGGCTTCACACACATCCTGTCAGCAAAAGGTGCAAGCCTAGTACGCATTTCATCCAATATGTGCCGCAATAGCCTTTAGGGGCTAAACTGAGCCCCTCTTTTTGCTTCTGTTACCAAATAGTAATCGGTAGTGCTCTGCTCGGGGTGCCGCCAATTTGTATTGTATATTTGTTGCTTAGAATACGCAGTTCGCACTTCGAAGGCCGAGATTTAACGCCATGGTGAAAAGCAGAGTTCAACCCAGTGTCGATGAAGCGTTACTCGGGGGCTGTAGCAAGCAAAGAGGAGAACGTCTCATGGAAACGCGTTATAGAGCAAATGTTATCAAAGCCTCTTCGTGGCTTAGTTCGCGTAAACAGCGACACCCAATGCAACGTCGAATATTTTTTCGTAAGTGATGTCAAAACTATAGCAATGTCCAAGTCGTTTTTGACTGCAGGAAGACGTTTCCCTCTCTAAGTGGGATCTGACGTGCGTTCATTTCATCCAGAAACCGAGCTGCTCAACGGATTCTGGGAAGTGGAGTGCTTAAAGGCTTCAGCACTGAGAGGATGTCGTGTTTTGCAGTTGCATAGCTCAACCCTCAAAACTCTCGATTTTGCCCCGCCGCGGTGGCTCAGTGGTTACGGCGCTCGACTGCTGACCCGATAGACGCGGGTTCGATCCCGGCCGCTGCGGCTGAATTTCTTGAAGGCGAAATTATAGAGGCCCGTGTGCTGTGCGATGTCAGCGCACGTTAAAGAACCCCAGGTGGTCGAAATTTCCGGAGCCCTTCACTACGGCGTCTCTCATAGCCTCAGTCGCTTTGGGACGTTAAGCCCCAATAAACCAATAAACCGAACTCTCGATTTTTAAGGCGGAAGCCTTTAATGCCTCATCGTTGTAAGCAGGAGTCTCGACAGAAATGTCACGCTTTTCAACGCCGGCCTTATTGATGACAGCTCCGCTTTAAGTGCTCATCGTTCACATGCAACCTCGTTTTTAAGCCAGCGCTTGGCGAATGAAGCGTAACGCCTCCAAATTCGCTGTCGCTTAAGCGCCATAGGAAGAAATTAGGATGGATGGTGGTTCACTTAGGCACGAGTGCAGCAGTCGATCATCGGCGCGTGCGGTTGGTGTACAGCGTTCACTCGCATCATTCTGAAATTGCTAAACTTGAAAAAAAAAAAAAGCTGGATAATAAAAAGCCACACTTTACGCGCAAGTTCTTAGGCCCATGTGCCTGGTCAACTTTTGCTTAGTAAGTTCCAGGATCGTGACGTGGGCTGGCTATGATATTCATGGACTGATTGCCGCTTTTGGCCGCCCTATGACCAGCTATGACCAAGGTTGCGGCCGTCGACGAGGAGTGAGAGCTGAGTTTTGGCCATCGCGCTCATCTGAACTTAGTCTGTAGCAAGGTACAGATGTAAGGGGAGTACTTTTTCTGACATGCACAGCAGCCGAGCGGGGAGAGCAGAGAGTTGACGGATGCGGATTTGGTGCTGCTTTCGTTGATTGGACAGTGTTATGGCGGAAGAAAGTCACCAAAGATCTAAACCCGGGTTGTGCAGTCGTGCTGAAGAGGGTCGTGGGTGTAGCCGCGCACGCTACACACAGAACAGGGCGGAACAAGAGAAGCTCGAGATGGAATACACAATCAGCACCAGGATCACTGCACATGTTTACTACAGGGCGTGCGGTGTATGTGTGCCATTTTCGCCAGCTCCTGTCGCTCTGGAAGTCTAAGCTTGCCACCACGTTGAAAATCCTAGCACCACCGGCGTTGCGGTGTGATGTCTGAAGGTGCAGTTGTACTCTCCACTGAACAAACCTCTCCGCATGCTCTTGATGGTGCGTACGCCTCTGATCTAAATGCCACCCCTCTCCCCTCCTCATCACTTTGATGTCTCATTAATTTCATCTGGTCCTGCAAACGCACGCTAGAGGGCCACCTTCCCGCCGGTTGCAGCAGGTACGTCGCAGTTGCATAGCTCAACCCTCAAAACTCTCGATTTTGCCCCGCCGCGGTGGCTCAGTGGTTACGGCGCTCTGCTGCTGACCCGACAGACGCGGGTTCGACCCTGCCGCTGCGGCTGAATTTCTTGAAGGCGAAATTCTAGAGGCCCGTGTACTGTGCGATGTCAGTGCACGTTAAAGAACCCCAGGTGGTCGAAATTTCCGGAGCCCTTCACTACGGCGTCCCTCGTAGCTCAGTCGCTTTGGGACGTTAAGCCCCAATAAACCAATAAACCGAACTCTCGATTTTTACGTCATCGCAAGGATGGAAACTTCGCACAGAAGGAATCCTGAATCGAAAACACCGTGCCGAGGGGAAAAAAAAAAATTGGCGCAGACAGAGTACCGAAGTGGAAGTGATCGGGCATAATTGGGAAACAGCTGCGATATGCATCGGCTCTGTGTGCTCAGGGGAAAAGTGCACCTCAGCTGACAAGTTGAGCGTGCAGTGCGCACAGGTCTTCCAGCTGACCCGGTTGGTCGGATGCCGGCATGCGGGTTTTGCGCACCGAGGCGCGCACGATTTGCAACTGCGCCGCGAACGCATGTGGGGGACATACTGCTAACGCGAACCGAATTGAATTTCGAACGAGGCTGTTACGCTTTGCGTCAGGCTGCCGCTCTATGCCAGCTGCCGGTAGTATTCGTGGGCCTCTGATGTGCCGCCATTCTAGACAACGTTCTATTCGGCGCCTTCTTTTCTCCTCTTTTTCTTTTTCTGACCGGGAGGCAACGCAGGTGGCGCTTTGAAAAGTTCTCGGGAATAACATTCGCGCAGCAGACGCGCAGCGTACGACAGTGCGTTCTGGAAAGTCCAGCTGACCGTGAAGAAGTTTTAAAGACAAAAGAAAAATTCTAACCATGAGTCGATACTGTGAATGCCATTTTTTCCAAATGACGTAGAAATTCTTCCCATTGCTTACACTTTTCACTAGACTTTGGAAGCTTTCTAGTAAGGAGACTAAACTTAGAAGCTTGAAATTGCAACTTTTCCTAGAGTATGCCTTACCTTTTTTGATAACACCGCCCCAAGTCAATTTCCAGCATACAGCCCTGATGCTTGGTGCCGCGTGTCGTCTGCTTCATTAAAAGGGAAATGCGGGATGGTTATAAGCTAAATAATCCAGCTCGATGGCAGAGCTTGGAAAGTGTCCCGTGCATAGCATCCTGTGGTTCTGCGCCCCGAAACCGGGCCACTAGGGAATAAGAGTGGAAATGATGTTAAACATGCGCTGAGTCAAAAGTAATTGGCTTCTTTGAATAATTTAAACAGATACATTGTACGCTTTCCAAATATTCCTTTCTGGAGGAAGCCTACGAGGCTGTTTTACGGCGCTCCATACCCTGCAGTTTCAGCTAACTTTTTGAATTTCCGCTTCAGCTTTACCTGCTTGAAGTGGGAGGGGAATGCTCTCAATCTGAATCACCTCTCATACTTAAATCAGCTGAGCCACTCTAGTCCAAAATTGTGTCGCGTAGTTTGAACAACTTCCGTGCTTCGAAATCCTGGCTTTTGCCCGATAAAGTACAGCCTTTGTCAAAAGTTTGGAGCCCAGGGGGTTTGCTTCTGAAGCACACTGTCTGATGCATCAGCAGCGCTCCAAATTTGCTGAAGGTAAGATTTCTGGTCCTGCCTCCTCCAATGGGTAGGACTACCACGAATGCTACAGGAGTCCCACTGCGAGGCTTAGAAGCAAACCCCCTGGGTTCTACACGTTTGACAAACAGTACCTTTCACCTGCAAACAAATGATTGGACGGGCGGCGGTGTAGATGAGCTTGCAGCACGGGATTTCCGTCCCGTCAAAAAAGTATGCGAGCTAAGAAAAAGATCCTGCGATCTAGTGTTTCGGCCGTGCTGGAAATCGTTTGGAATCGGCAGACAGCGAAGCACGGAAATACAAAACCAAAAACTAGAAGCAAAACGAAGCTTCGCGTTGTTCGACCTTCAGCGTAGTGCGCATTCTTTAGCATCTGACCACAACGCATATTTGCGTGCAAGTGATGCGGTGCATGATCCGCGCGCCGTCAGCTTGATGAAATTAAATAAGCCTCGCAGCTTCCTTAGATGCGGATGCAATGCACGTCTCTGACTCAACGGCAAAGACTTCGTTGATACCTGAGCGCATCTTTCGCGATGAGGCACTGATCAGTCGCTGCTGCGAGGCGCGCGCGCTGTCGAAGCACGTTTCTCGCTACCGCGGCTTCTGCTTTCGAACTGGCATCCGCCTGCGTACAACCTCTGCCGAGCAAAGTGCCTGAGCGTTCAAAGCAGTCGACGGTCCCCAGACCACACGGCGCCGGTGTCTCCACTGTAGTCCTAAGTGAATCGACTTCAGCGTAAGTCCGGACCAGTTCGCTGCGCTTGCTATTCTATCGTGCGCACTCACTTACCCGCTTTCTTTTTGCAATCTGGAGGACTGCTCTCAACGGCGCGAGCCTCTCCCGTACAAATGAGAGTATATGTAAGCAACGGAAAGTGCCAATGATAGAGCGCTTCATGAGCTAGAAAACTTCGCGCGTTGAGGATGAAAATCAGATGGTGCTAGTTTCGAAGAGCCCTACGCTCTGACCTTTTGAACCGCACGTCACCGGTCCATCGGGGTCTCCTTACGAGCGCCCGCCTAGAGCGCTAATCTTAAGCCGGTTTCCTTTCTCCGCCTTCGATTTCCAACATTCTGGGCGCCCATACTTTGCGACGACTGCGTTTTGTAAGCAGGAGCGAAGGAGCGCGTTCAATGAAACGACGAAATCGTGACAGTTTCCCGTTTCTGTTTTCTTCCTTCAAAGCACACAGCGTGCAGAATCAGTTCCTCGGAATGAAAGCATCGATCCTTTCTTATTGATCCAGCGTCGCAAAACAAGCAAGATGATCCAGTCACGCGCTTTTACCCCCGAGCTTTACTTTTGGGGCCGCGTCCTTCAAAAGCGCAGCTTGAGGACGTCGCACAAAGACGCCGAAGACAGACTCGTCCGGTGGCTGGAGCCGTCGCCGTGCTACTCATCGTCTTGCTTTAATTTTTGCAACACGGGAACTTACTCAGAGACGTTCGATTTCATTTTTCTTTAAGTAAAACGCCGCCAACCCCACGTACGGATTTGCCTGCGCGTAAATTTTGGAAATATTTTGAGCTAATCAACTTTGATTTCTTCATTGGCTCTGTCGCTCTTCTTCTGAAAGTGGTTCTTTGTTCCTGAGAGCGCCGAAAGTATAAGGTTCAGCTGCTGAGCATTCTGCCCAATACTAGCTTTCACGCCGCAGTAAAAGCCGGAGGAGGCATTCTGTATAAGTGGTAGCTAGGAATTTTTACCTCTCAACATCCTTCTCTAGCTGCGCTGGACGTCGCCTTCTCAATTCAAGCGACGGCAAGACTAATCTTCTACCCTGGCGATATGGAATCGACAAAGGCATACCTTCTCCGCGCATCTGAGCGCATCGCAGTGGAATCACCACAAGAGCAGACATAAATTTCCGTTCCGGGTCACCACTATTAAGCACTGGGCTGTGTTCAAATTAAAAGCCACAACAGATGTGTTTAACTGTTATCTTCAATTACGATTTCCGAATTTTCAATCAAATTGGCGCCCAGGGACGGCACTTACGGTACTTACAGTTCTAGCGTGCATTTTTCCCGAGCTTCGAGAGAGCCTTCAACCGACCCTTGCCCGCAAGAGAGCAAACCTATCCGAAGAAGCTGTACGCAGCGTCCGGCTCTCGCCAGGATGTCAAACACTCTGTGGCTCGCCATAGTGCCGTGCCCGCAGGGCATAGGAGCCGGCCGTAGGGCAAGGCTAATGTTTCGGAATCCGCTTGCGACTCTGGGTCAATAGCTTCCGCGTAGTTTGGCGACACTGCCCTCGTCTTCCCTTGGTTGTAATCGCGCCATTCTATCTCTTGTCATCGTTTGTAACAGCAAACACGCGCTTCTTTTCACGATCTCAGTCAATCTATACATATCACGCAACAAAGAAAAGAGCATCTGAAGAGCATCTGAAGAAGCGTCTTTTCGACGCTTCTCGCTTAGGCGTCTTCCCTCCTCGTTTTGCATGCGCCGAGAAAGCATTGTATGCTCTCGCGTGCGTGGATTTTACCGTACCAGAGTTGCGACTGACCAGCTGGGCGCAGCAAGCAGCAAGCGAACGTACTCTCGACCTCGCTCGACCTCGCGGCAATAAAACCCTCACAACGACGCCAAACTTCGTTTATCATGCCAGGGTGCTCGGCTGAGGTCGGCGCTCCGCGGCACCGCAAGAAAGAGGTCGGAGGCAGGCTTAGCTCGCGCGGCGCCGGAGCGAAAACAAAAGGGCCCGAACAGTTAATGCAAATTACTCGCTTGACGAGACCCTGCCAACGACGCGAGACAGTGCTCCTTGCTGCTGAAGGAAGGCTGTGCTTATTCATTCGGTGACCAGACCCAACGAGAAACTTTTCGGTTAGCTTTTGGTATAGCCACTAGCAGCGGATTCAACGGGAGGCCGACAGCGGTGCATTTTTGTTTATTGGAATGCTGAACTAGCCGGACGAAAGTCGATAGTTCTGGCACATGTGCCTACTTTATCTGAATGCTTTTTTTTAAGTCGCAGGATTTCCAGAGATTTGCAGGCCAAAAACTTGGGCCCCGAGTCTTCAAAATGTTTTTTTTTTTTGGTAGTGAAAACTCCCTCCTCGGGAGGGAGTTTTATATGCGGATCTAGTATAAAAGTGAAAACACCTCTTAACCTTTGGATGAAGTCCTGAAGTGTAAATTTTTGCATCCTCCTTTTAACTGCCTTTGTCAATTTGTGGTATGACTGCTTTCACGGAAACCACATGATCCTGTATGTTCGCACAGTTTCACACAAGCTAAAGAAGTTGCTGGAAAAGTCGGCGGGAATGTGACTTTCACTGATCTCCATAAGCTTCACAAACCTGACAAATTCACGCAGGTTAACTCACGAGTACCAGCAAGTACAGAGATTCCAGTGCTTGTAAATTGAACAGGGAATCTGGATCGGGCTGCTAAAACGTCATTTCGGGAGCGCTAAAATTCGACACGGACAAAGGGATGCATCGACGAGCGCTACTTCCCACTGATTAGTCCAATATTTTAGGAAAATCCTCAAAGTGGGGTAGATTGTAATATGGACGCGTCCATTCAAGTTGGTAGAGCGACTTCCCCGGACAGGCGGTCGTACGGGTTCGAGCCGCGGACATAGACAAATTTTTCTTCTAAAAGCTGTTTCGCTTTCCTTTGTAGCCGTATGACTGCTTTCACGGAAACCACTTGATCCTGTATGTTCGCACAGTTTCACACAAGCTAAAGAAGTTGCTGGAAAAGCCGGCGGGAATGTCTTTCACTGATCTCCATAAGCTTCACAAACCTGACAAATTCACGAGGCCCTCTAAGGGCTTCTTACGAACAAAGACGCGTTATAAAATACACCATATGTCGAGTGCGCAGACTGCGTAGTCTAATGCTTTCCGCTATCTTCTGGCAAGAAGTATGCGGGACAGTCTAACCGCTGCAATAACGACCGGTTACGCGAACGCGTGAGAAATTCGACGCGTAGTTTTCTGGCCACTACAGCTCAAAATGTTACTGTGTTGATACGAAAAATCATTGCAGTGGAAAAAATAGCAACACTTCGGAATAACTGCGTCAGTTCTCCCTCCATCTCATTGCATGTATAGCTCAGTAACCTTTACGATGCATGTTTGCCTGCCTCATGCTGTCATTCTAGTAGCATGGGGGCGCGCATGAGAAGCGTATGGGTTTCACTCAGTGAATCAGCTGGAAGCAGCGCTCATCCTTGTCTGCTTCCTTGTGTCCGCATTTAGGTTTAGCGCTCCAGAAATAACAAATTTTTTGCCTCACTGAGCGGGTTTTTGTGCCGCATGAACGCGGGCACTTTGCACGCTAACCAAAATGATTCTAAGGCCCTAACTTGCAAAAGTGGAGCCCTTAAAAGAAGTCTGTATTTTGCCCCTCCGTTTTTCTAACAGCGTATTTTCAAGAAAGTTTACGCGTTCTTCTTTTCTCGCAGTGTTGCTGCCGCCGCCGCTGCAGCAACATCGTCTTCGACAGCCGCACGTGACCCCGCACTTCCAACCAGCGCGTGTTCGAACCGAGTTCGCGGCCCTCTCATCGTGCAGCTTCGTGGCCAGGTGTCGGACGGCTCTGCGGTCTAAGTGACGCTCCGAAGATGTCGTGGCAAGCTTACGTCGATAATCAGATCTGCGCACAAGTGCAGTGCACAGTCGCTGCAATCGCCGGTCTCTCCAATGGAGCCATCTGGGCAAAGTATGAAAAGGACCCAAACGTGACCATTACACAGCAGGAGCTTCAAACCATTGCAGAAACAATGAGGGTTAACCCGGCGAACTTCAACGAGAACGGAATTCACATTGCCGGAACAAAGTACGTCTGCCTTTCGGCAGACAACAGCTTGGTGCGTGGCCGAAAGGGTACATCTGCATTCATAGCAGTTGCTACCAAGACATGCCTTCTGGTTGCCGCAACCGTAGATGGATTCCCACCGGGCCAGCTCAACACTGTCGTTGAGAAGTTGGGAGACTATCTGAAGTCGAACGGCTACTAGCACCTTCCCTTCCTCGAGCCTGGCGTCGCCCCTCTTTCATCCTCCTTTCCCCCCCTACAACGGTTCAGGCAAGACCCAGCACGAAGCCAGGACGCTGGCGTCCATCTACAGACTGCTCACCTTTTCCCCGGTTTTTTCGCCATCTTCTTTTCTGCATACTTCCGTTCTCTGACTCTGTCTTCCCCTGACCCCTGACGTCCATCTACAGACTGCTCACCTTTTCCCCGGTATTTTTCGCCATCTTCTTTTTTGCATACTTCCGTTCTCCGATTCTGTCTTCCCCTGACCCCTGGCGTCCATCTACAGACTGCTCACCTTTTCCCCGGTATTTTTCGCCATCTTCTTTTTTGTATACTTTCGTTCTCTGATTCTCTCTGTCTTCCCCTGACCCGCGAACACTGCTAGTATTACGCGCCCGTAAACTGGTCTCCTAGCCATTTTTTTTTTGCTACTGAGGAAGGGGAGGTGGTGCGCCACAGAGGACTGAAGGCACTTTTTTTCTACTTGCCGACAGCTTCGGCATTTTTTTTTTCTCTTTCTTTGTGTGTGACTCTACTTGCCGACAGCTTCGGCATTTTTTTTTCTCTTTCTTTGTGTGTGACTCTACTTGCCGACAGCTTCGGCATTTTTTCTCTTTCTTTGTGTGTGACTCTACTTGCCGACAGCTTCGGCATTTTTTTTCCCTTTCTTTGTGTGTGACTCTACTTGCCGACAGCTTCGGCATTTTTTTTCTCTTTCTTTGTGTGACTCTACTTGCCGACAGCTTCGGCATTTTTTCGCTTTCTTTGTGTGTGACTCTTCCTTTTTAATGTGTTTCCTTTCTGCTTCTTTTTTTTTTCGCAAGAATTGTGGAAATCGCTTGTACGTCAAGAGGCAGTGACCAACGCGTGTGAAACATTGTGTACTGAGTGTGTTGTCTGAATAAATTTCACTGCTTCACTGAGGGTGTTTCTATGGCATTCGGGCGTGCTATGCCGAGGAATAAAATGCGGACACACATAGCCCGCATTCAGCACCGTGGATACACGGTGAGGGCATTCCAGGTGGTGGCATGCGTATCCTCTCGGCCGGCAAAACAGCCCGACAGAACGGACACTGCGAGCGCAGTGTCGTCGGCAAGGTAACCACAACCGCATGTATTCGTCCAGGCACGGCTGATCCGGTACAAACCAGACTCTAATGACCGCCGGCTCGTCTGCACCTGTAGCTAACCTTTGCCCATTGAGATCGACTAAGTCGAAGGGCGGTTCATGTGTAGCGAGTGGTCAATGACTGCGAAAGCCTTAAGATGACTTGTCGAAACCTGTAGGTGTGCCAGGAGCATGACACCAGGGAAAGTGAAGCTGCACAACTGAATGTATTCGCGAACGAAATCGTTGCGCTTGCAACCTGCAATCTCGTTAGTGTCGTTGCTTGCGACGAAGCCAAGTCGAACGGCACAGTATGTGCTCATGGGCTTTGGGACGAGACAGGATGCTGATGAGGATACAAGCGGAACGTAGACCACATGAATCATAACTAACTTCATTATTTTCTGACTGGTGCCCCCCCCCCCCCCCCCCCCCCTTCTGCCGGGCACGGCAGGGAATGAAAGCCGCACATTAATAGCTGGTGACAAGTAAATCTCCGAGTAAGCAGCAGAGGTGCAGACAGCCGGCGTTAGGAGAAATTGAAGGAGCGTGGAAAAGTGCATGGGCCAAAATAGGCGCGAGACGACAAAAAAAAAAAAATACAAACAGCTGCAGAGTAAGCTCACCGGAAGAAGGAAGAGAAAAGAGGTTCAAAATTAGACGAAGTTGAGAGGATCCCATTATAAAGAGGATGAAGAAGCCGGGTGTGTGCTATTCACTAAGCCTGAGGACATCATCATCATCCTTCGGAGGCAGCAACAACGCTGTGACAGTGCAGTCGTAAGTCTTACGAACCGCCGTTAGCGATTTGCCTATTCTGACGAGCGTCTCATTTTTAAGGAGAGTAAAGTTGTCGTAATGTCTCACCAACTCAAAAACCGTAACAGACACAGGACGGAGACAGGGCGGTACTTACCACCCTGTGCTGTCGTCTGCCTCCATCCTGTGTCGGTTGTGGTTTCCGTCGTTATGTTAAGATGCGCTATGTCAGGTTTACCTGATATACCTTCGCAATTACAAATAGGGTGCGTGATAAGTCGTGGCGATAAAACTGCACTTCCTCAACAAATTTAAGCGTGTTTTACGAATTGAAATAGAAGGTGCGGAACTGACAAAATACGGCCATGCACGGTGTTGTCGACAAATGGGGACAGAGTTGTCAAATAACGCGGAGGAGCATAACGTGCAAAATGCCCCGGGAATCGTTATTTTGCTTTGTCTAACGGGTGCAGACGCTGGTGTCTGCTTGCAGTGCAATGATCGGTTGAGCAGTTGAGCATTAGTGATGTTTAGCCCAGTAGCGTTGGGAGCTCATTCGGATGCACGTTCTGCACGGTAGATCATAACATGTAAGATTTGTGGCGCCAAGCAAAGTGGAATGCAATGCTTTCATGAAACTTCCGGTACATACCAAGAGTTTTCTGGCGTACTCTGCAAATGACGCCGACAGGCGATAGCTTGTAGGTCGGCATGTCCCCTGCTCTCATGTCGCATGCCCGTGGGGAGACCTGCGTACCTTTTTCACCTCCTCGTTTTCTCAGCGGACGCGCCATTCAGCGGGAAACCTACGTCGAAGTGTTATGCTTTGCTGTCACGGCAGCCCCGCACTGAAACAAAGCCGATACCGGGAAAGCGTTTTACAGTCGTCCCCCTATGAGGCGGCTGTCTTCTCGCTGAATATTTTAGATGTGGGGATGGGCGGAGCGGGGGCTCTCTTTAGCCGATCACACCGTGTCCCACGGCCGTACCCGTTCCGCCCACGACGGTGATTTGCCTTCAACTGTTCCGAGGGCGATTTAGCTGCACCGTGGGAAGACGAAAAGGTTCTTTGTTTTGGGTGGCTTAGAGAGAAAGAGGTCCTGTAGACGGTGGTGCGGCGTAGTCACGAGCCCGAGCACGCCAACGGCAATGGATACAGCGCGGCAGCTGCGTCTGAAATATTCACGCACCTTCTTGGAGGCCAAAAGGAGGGGGGAGGGGGGCATTCGTCCGTCTGACGCCTGTTCACGGTCCTGGATGGATAGGTAGGCGCTCGCTCTTTTGCACGACGTCTTGGCACGCCAAGGCGGTCTCGCGCTGCGGGGCGCCATGCTATCACCACGCTAGTATAGCCCGTCCAACCCCACGGCGGGAGTCAGATGGGCGTGATGACAGTGCCCGCAATCCGTCGTTAGAGCGCTGTCAAGAACCGCCATTCGTCATTCCGGGCTAAAGCCTGCCCTTAGCGCCTTTATTGAACTAAGGAGGACGAGGGAACAGCTCTCGCGGTGCTGTGCTGTTTAGTAATACTGCGGCAAACTTTTAGGCCCCCAGAATAGAGCGCGAACAACGGTGATGTCTTAGTTTTGGTCCCGAAGGATCGATCTGAAGGCCACTGCGTTTTTTATATTTTTGTCGTCGCCTCTTTCGCAACGTCATCTGTAATAGACAGACCCCTTCGAGAGCTCGAAGTCGTCGTCCACTTGAAGTGACGTAAGCACAAAGCAAGGTGATGACAGTGGGTCACGAGGTACAATGACTGCCTTTTGTAATTGTCCCCTCAACAGCTGATGTTCTGAGATCTTTAGCCCCAACCAAAACTTGAATACGAAGGGTATATGACATTTGAACTGAACGGCAGCGTGTGCGTCCTCTGGCCTCATCCAAAACTGAAAACACGGTTGCAAATTCAGGTGCTCTACGTTTCCTTATTTTATTTTTTATCTTAAAATACATCTCTGCGCAGTACTCGCAGCCCATGCTGAGTAAGCAATGTACGAGCTGTCTGATGCTGCAGCTACGTACAGTCTTGGTCAAAAGTCTGAAGGCCGAAGGCTTTTTGCTTCAGCCGCATACCAGAGCCATTACGGCACTATTAAAGACCAAAGACCTTGAAATGCTAGCAGAAGGTTTCTTCTGCATGTAGAGAAGGTTCCTGCTTGACTTGTGTTTTTAATGATCCGCTACACGGAGCATTTTAGGAGCATTCATTTCGATGCAGGTGAATGCTGTGGCCCTAAGACTTTTGACCAAGACTGTACATCGTGACTTGATGGAGATTAGTGCCGGTCTTACAAATCTTAAAACGTTTAGAACACAGGGAGTTGCAATAACCATGACCCCCTGTGTCCAGAATATCTTATGATTTAAGCTTGCATTTTTTGCACTCGTCATATACAGTTAAAATGCATTGTTTAGTCGCCGTTGTGTGATTATGGGTGCGCATTTTGAAGAACCATGAGCTTGCAGGTTTAGTGCGACGTCGATGTGACATTTTGTCCTTAACGGTCATACGGCTTCGTGGTTTCTGTGTCATATTTGTTCGCATTTATTTACCGCAAAGCCTCGTTCTGTTGACACCAACAGGTGAAGAAGGGAGCTGAAGCTCGGTCCGCGGGTGTTTTCATCTGTATTTCACCAGATAGATGGACACTGCGAGGCACAGCCAGCTCTAAGAATCCGAAGCCAATGCAAAGCCTTCTTTGGCGTTCCGGACAATTTTTTTGCGGTAAAGTACCGATTGAGAAAGTGATAGACCGCTGGCTGACTTGCGCGACCCCATTCTTAGCACTGTTTCGTTAGTGCTGCCAGCTAGCTACGGAGATTTGTCACGAGATGATTGGAAAAACAGAATGGTGCTAGCAGGGGTTCTCGGCGCGCGTCCTGCCGTAACTGATGGGCTAACTCGAAGCATTCAATCTCCCCTTGACGCCGTCGATACGGTAGACATTGCAGGGGCCGTAGTTCGACATCGCGAGACGCTCTGAGGCCAGCTCCGAAGGAGGCCCTATTATGGCCCCGCGAAAATGGGAGAAAAAAATCTCGGCGTGTCGTGCTCTGGGTGCGACCTCGTACGGAGCGTGCGCCTGATGAGCATAGCTCGACGCGCCAAAGCGTGTGCAAAACGTCAACCATGTGGAATCTGCCCTGAACGCCCGAACCAATCTGATATTTGACTGCCCCAGCGTCTCAGGGCTGGGCGCTGTAAAAGAAGTGTTTAAAGTGCAACCCCTCTAACCAGTCGCCCAGATTTCCGTTAGTTTGTTTTTTGTTGCTTTGCTTTGTATGTCGAGCCCCCGTCTACTTCGTGAAATGCCCTAAATCCAGTGTCGAGCACAAAATACTCCCTGATTTTTGGCGGCTTTTGCGGGTATCGTTCTGTATATATTAGGCGCTTATACTAGGAAAATGGATATTGATGATCTATCCTAGACTGCAGAATTCGCGAGGCGTTCGAATTTCTTTCAAAACCGCCCCTTTTAAAGGACAAAAGGAATGAGAGTGCATTCTTCATATTTAGTGCTAACCTCCGACTATGGCGAGTTCCGCGAGTGCGGGGCACTATTTACATGAGCCACGTGAAAAAGGCTGCAGAGAACTACTATAAACCTGCAATGTTTGGTTCGCGAAATTTATTGTCCGTGAAATGTTTTCTAACTGCAACTTTAGCGTAATTCTCCATGTACACAGCTCACGAAATACAAGTCGTTTACGGCGTGATCCGACCGCTGTTCACGTTATATTCTGGATCACGTATTCCCTTTCCATAATATTTCAGCGTATTTGAGGGAAACCAACTGCTTCGTCTCTTGAGAAGTCTTCTGCGGCGACGCCGAGACTAGGAACGCGTGCACTTTTCTTCCCGACATACTCGGTTAGATGTGGTTCGCGTTTTATGCGCCACCCCTTGCATAAATTGTGAAATATGCGTAAGCAAGCGAGGTATACGAAGGTTCTGCGATGCCTACGCATATATGCAACCAGTAGGACGTTCGGTTAGCATGTCGAATCGGAGCTTTGTCGGCAGGCCACGGTAAATGGCCGGAAGAATAAGCTTGATTGATTCCTGAAAAAATACTGACGCATATGCCTCGCGCCGCGGCCAAGATTGTGCAAGACTGTTCCAACGGACTGACCGCGAGACGTGTGTGCGTTGAGAGAACTTTTAAACTCGGAAGTTACAGAAAAAAAAAACATTTGCGTGATAAAGTTCCAGCTGTGTCTTATTATGTATTGTTAGGAAACGCACAAACGAGCACAATGGTCATCTCTATATGCGTATAGCAGCGGCTGAAGCAAGTTCTGCTTGGGCCAAGCAATGGCCTGCAGTATTCTGAAATAAATAAGTCGGCGCTGAAAGTTTGGGTGTAGAGCGGAGGGCGAACGCAGACGGGCGTCTGTACTCGGTGTGCTCTGTTGTGAACGAAGAGAGGAGAGCTGCATCTCTGCAGAACATGGTCGACAGAATGACACGCTTGCGCTGCGGCAGCAGTGGTTGCTTGCCAGGAAAACCAAGCGCTTTGATACGGCTGAAGGGCCAAGAATGTTTTCAGGCAGCAGGCATGGATAGTATTGAAGATACATGTATCTTCGATGCTATCTTTGGACACATTTTGTGTATCGGTATTAGGTATCTCTTGCCAAAAATGAAAGTGACGGGGCGGGCTCACCATTATGGTTGAAAACAGCACCCTTCGCCCCTATTTCAATTTGTGGTCTTTGACAACAAAAATAGAAGACTTTAAACTTCATGCTCAGGACCTTTTACAGGACATTTATTGTTTACTTTGTAAGTACGATAAAAGTCACGCCCGCTTCCACACGTGGGTCCATAGGATCATCAGCGCCGGCAGCGTCAAAGGAATCAGCTCACGCATTCCTTTCGCTTAGGAGCAAAGCTACAATTAGTTCTCAAGAGGCCTAGTGAAACTTGAGTTTCGTAAATCTACCTCTAGGATCCTCGAGTTGATGTAGTTATGTGATTAAATCTTATCCGTTGGTAAAAGGCACCTTCATAAGTGAATAGGCTGGGGCGAGTCGCGACCTCTGCGAGTCATGGAGGTTGCACTACAGGTTTAGGCCGATTCGTTATGATCCCTACCCGCATTCCTAGTGCTCCGAAACCGTAACAAATTGACTGAAATCGGTCGCACAGCGTCTGCGACTCGTCATTGTGGATGTACAGCAATGTCTGCATAACTTTATATTGGTGGCACAAAAGCTGCCACGCTGACGTTCTTGTCCGTTTCTTTTTCTTGCCTGCATTTTCAATCAAGTATTTCCTTCGTTCTTTTTTTTTATGTATACTGCCTTGCCTAATTCGTGGGCGTTTCTCTGTATTAAAGCGCTAGCTTTAAGGCCTCCGTTCAGCGAAAAACTCGGCATCGTCACTTCGGCGTCCGGCGTTGTTGTGTCGCGAAGCTCCGGATTGGTCGAAAAGGCTTGACGTCACACGTGGAACGGCGGAATTGACAAGCGACTGAAACATTACATAAATTGTGATTACTAGGCCGCAGCATGTCCAAGACGTCCTTACGACGTTAAGTATATGAACTGCGCTGAAAAAAAAAAAAAAACTTAAGTAATTAGTGGGGAATCGAACCCCTGACCCTTGGATTGCGAATCACGCGCTACCCTTAGGCAACGCAACCACAATCGTACGGTTTGGCTAAATCGGGGTTTTATATGTATGTCGTGCGGTCTTTCAGAGAATATGGTAGCTTACGACTGTATGATAATGAAACTGTATGTGATCACAGTGGCACTGATTGGAAGTAGTGATTAAGCGAGTAGCAAAGTGCACGTGGGGGATGGTGGGTGTGGGCTAACGACTGCGCACTTGGGTCACGTGATATTGGTGCGTCATGTGTTCTGGTAACATTAGTAGAGCACATGATCGGGTAGTATGCCAATGAGATCAAGAGGAGTCACTGACGGGGCCCGTTAACACTATCATTCATACCCTTAAAGGCGGAGCTTATGTGTCCCCCAATTTGTTTTTTTTTCCTTACATTTCCATGCCTCTGAATGATTACGCATTGGTATTCCCCGTCTAGTTTTTGGCCAATCCCCAAAGCAGGTGAGGTGAGGAAAATTTTTAGGTTGGAAGAACTACTACACCAATAACCTGGACGTCAGTGAAGATCCTTGACAAACACCCTTTAAATATACAAAGGGTCACTAAAGTATTCTAACCAGAGTATCCACTTACTACTAAGCGCTCAGAGGGTATACACTCAAGTAGGCTGCACCAGAGAAACGGCCGTTAGTTTTCTTGAAGGAGCACTTGCGAATGCGACGAAGGTATTGTCCGGGCAACTCGACTGCAGTTTTGGAGGCGAGGCAGAGAGCGTGATACATTCTAATCGGAGGGAGGTTCACGGTGAGTTGACTTCACTCCGCCAAGATCAACGTTGCTCACGCGCGAATTCGTCGTCGACGCGAATGGGGCTTAAATTACGAAAACCACTAGCGCATCTCGAGAGAACGTCTGACTGCCCGTATCCTCATCGCGCTTCGAGAAGTTGAAGCTCGACGTCAAGGCACTCTAGCGGCCCATATGTTGCTGGGTTATTGCGGGAAACTTCAAGTCGCAGTTGTAATTATGGCCAACTGCGGAGCTGAATTTCGGTACGGGCGACTAGAACAACACTAGTGTTCTAAGGTTTCGGTGACATTAAGAATAAACGGCAAGCATTTGAAATTGTTCCCGAGTTGTTCTCCGCTATGGTACTTTCCGCATGCCGCATGTTGTTTTCTAATATGCGAAACGAAAGTAAGGAAAGTAGTTATGATGTCAACAAAGTTGGCTAAGCGGGTCTTACCCCCCCTCTACCTCACAAGTTTCGTCCTTGTGCTGTGAGCTGTTTATTGATGAGATAAACTCCAGTTCGTTTTTTCACCCCAACTAGCGCACATTTCACCTTGCTTCAGCAACCCCTTCCAACAAGCCCCCTGTTCGTCCTGTTTACTGATTTACGAATACGAAGTATGAAACATTTTTTATCATCAATTTTTCCTAGAACGCAAGTGCGAATTTTGTAACCTCACTATAAAGTGAAAGCCAAGTCGGCAAATGCGATGCTACGACACACGCAACTAGGATCGAGTAAGCAGGGCATCGAACTCTTAGACGACTACTGCGACGCAAGGAGTAAAAAGGCTCAGATGGCAGGAAAGAGAACACAAATAAAAGAAGCTCGTTGGTCGCAATCCAGTCCATTAGCTATCGCACATTACGCATGAACGCGCGTTTATATAGTTGGCTGGAGGCAGATCTGTTCTCACTTTTTTTTTCCCTATAAAGCTTTTGAGAGCTTGTCCTTAGCAGATTTTCCCCCCAACTTCGCGCTCATTTACTTTTTCCGAAGCTGTTTTTCCAGACGCGAGTATTTCGAACTCAGTGCAGCTATCTTCGTGGCTTCTTCGCCGCTTTCAATATTTCTGTCGGCGTTACGTGGAAACGGCGGGCGCGTTGCCATCGCTCGCACATCGAAGCTGCATTGAAATTCCCGAGACGCACGCTGAGCGCTACACAGCGCGACGCCAGGCACCGGTAGGCTGTGACAGGCGGGTAGCTTTCTTTGCTGTTGGCTTCGGCTTGACTTCGCGAAAACGACTGCGTCAGCTGCGCGCCACGGGCTCAATTCGCAAGCGTCGCGAGGCGCGAAACTCTGTGTCGAAACCACGCAGAAAATTTAGTCGAGGCGTTTCAGTCTCGAGTGATGTTAGTGCAGGTAGCAGCACGAGAAGGTGCATTCAGTGCGGTCGTACTTTCTGTTAGTTTAGCTTGTAACGTGCGACCGGGCGGAGACAGTTCACAAGAGCTAAATTTTCTTCGGTTCCTACTGGACAGATGCAAATAGGTAAGGCGCTCCAGTCAGCGTCGACCAATGCTTCTCTGTGTGAAGGCTTGCTTTTGCGCCCAGAAGCAACTGACAGCGTCACCGGCCGCAACCGAGCTGACTGCTCACCCAGGGTTTAGATGGAGGTCATTTCTGTCTCTCCAACTACAGTGGCTCCGGCTTCAACTAGGCTATAAAAATGCCTGCAAGAAACTTGCAAGTGAAGCCGACTACATCTGGTCTTTACAAATCTGCAACTTACATAGCAGAAGGCGGGCTCGCTAAGTACGGCTCATGTGGATCTCTGTTGCAGAATGCACGGCGAACGAAGGAAACTAACTACACAGAGCCCGGTACTCTTTTTGGGCCAGGAAAAGACATTGTGCTTGTTCTTCGTAAATCGCCCACAAAGGCAGAACTGTTTTCATCTTAACGATTGCTGGGCATTGGACACACTGCACTGAGTGGCTCTGCGACGCCTTGCTAACTTTCGCGTGGCTTGGAGAAAATGCATTGGGCCGCACATTTTGTTTTTTATCTTCGGCATCTTGGCTGCTGGCAGCGCGTTGCTGGCCCTTATGGGTGTCTCTGGAACGTCTTTGGAACCACAGCGAACGAAGTGCCACCAAGTGCTGATTAAAGGAAGAATGCTTCCATTACAAAGACGGGGGAAGGAGAGGCAAGTGCCAGCAGCTGCGAATACAAATTAAAAAAAAAATGTTTCAACGCCCAAGACAAAGGACTTGCACTACTAAGAGATTTCAACTCTATGCCTGCGAAACAGGTGGGAAAGAAAGCCGCACAGGCATCATAAGATGCGTCGCAGATGGAAGACAGCAAGGTGCTTAAAAGGCAGAATGATGTAGAAATAACATACCGGGTAAGGCCAGAAGCGGAGGCAGCGCCAACATTTCGCCTTTGTTTAAACAGTGGATGGGTTTAAAACTGATTTTGACAGAAAGGGAAAGAAGTGGGCATGTTTGACTCTGCTTCTGTTTCTATTGGTTGTGTAGAATATCTCGTCATTACGTTGACCAAAGTTAAGCGAATTCCTGCTGTAATGTGCGTATGTGTGCTTTTTTTTTCCGCTGATGGGAGCTTTAGAAACAATCACATGTAGTATCACAGCAGGCGCCTTGTGTTCCATCTCTGGTGAGTGCGTACGTTGTCCTCTTTATCTTCTGCTCTCAGGAAAACTTGCGCGCCAATTTATTCGACTTTTTTTTTGTTGTTAAAAATCTGTTTAATCTTATTAGGAATCATCTGAATGTGAACAATATATTTTTTTTTACCAAAGACGGGCTGTGGTATCTCGTCTGTTTGATTTTTTTCTTTCTCAGATGCTTGTTAGAAACGCGAAGTTGCGTGTAAAGCCGAAGCAGATTATAGAGAAAGCTTTAACTGCTGCTATTTTGAGTGACAGAACATTGCAGTTCAAGACGTGCGTAAGTCTTATTGGTACTTATACCAGGTGTTTCAGGGACAACTAGTTAATTTTCAAAAATCGACTTTTTGATGTGAAAATATGGCTTTTGGGGCGTACTATTACAAATGTTGGCGGACACCGGAAAGCCGGTGAATGTTTAACTAATTTCTGATAATTAACTTTTTTAACTATCGCAACTGGTTGTAATTAGAGAGTTGTAGCCGGTCGTTAGCAACAGCCATATTAATTTTTATAATTTTGAAAGTGCGATTATGCTCGGCGCTGTGGCTCGACTAATTTTGGCTATTTCGTGCCGAAATACATGCGCTTTTGAAAAGCATGCAGGAAGAGCGACCTCTACAGTGCACGTAACTAGTCGAAAAAGCCAGATGGGTATTTGCTAGGGATTGGACTCACTGTGCATGTCCGTCTTTCTTAGTTATTGTATTTTTTTGTGCGCTACGTTTTTATTCATTAAAAGGCCAAATTTTGTCCAGCCACAGCAACAAGGGTAATCGCGTTTTCGAAATTCTAAAAACTGATATGGTTATTACCAACAACTGGCTAGAAATCTCTAAATGCAACTAGGCGCCTAAGTATAATGGTTAAAAGGTTAATTAATAAAAATGAGTTAGCCAGCTTGCTACTTACGACGATTCACCGGTTTTCTGGTGTCGGCCAACACTGGCAATACTATGCCCCAAAAGCCATATTTTTAGCTGAAAAAGCCTATTTTCGAAAATTTCTTAGCCTTCCTTGAAACACCTGGTACAAAAGCGACACGTCTTAAGTTTCTCAAACTGGACAAATGGCTACTTGTCTGGTGACCCTTGGCCCCCGACCGGCCATCACACTTGCATCCGTCACATGACACATTATAGGAGATATGATTTATCTCATCTGGCTAGCTGCATCATAATGCTACTTAGCTATTTTTTCTTCTGCGTTTCAGGGAGCTGACCTCAGAGGGTAATAAGATCACGCTGTGCTTCAGAGATATTGCTCTGGCATCGTTTCGCAATATCGCGCTCGACTCAAAATATGCATCAGCACTATATCCGCATTGGTAGGTTTGGTTTGGTTTTGTTTATTGGGGTTTAACGTCCCAAAGCGACTCAGGCTATGAGGGACGCCGTAGTGAAGCGCTCCGGAAGTTTCGACCGCCTGGGGTTCTTTAACGTGCACTGACATCGCACGCATGAGTAGGATGTCACGCATGTCGCTGCAGACGCAAATGCTAGTATTCGCTTATCAATAGCTTCACTGCGTAGCTATCCGTCATCAAGCGGCTCAGTGTAGGCTGCCCAACTATGTAGGGTGGGCGATATTATTTTTAACTCTTTTTCGAAACACCCACAGTAATGACTGTGAAATTCCTGAAGAAGCGTCCTCATGAGTTCGACGTGATTTTTTTCATTGCTATGGAGGTAATAATTTTGCACACGAGTTGCGTAGGTTATCTGAGTAAGAAGACGTTAACGTGAATCTCCCCGGCTGCGCTTCATTTCGCGTTGTTTTTGCCTGTCGGCGAAAACTTCAAAGCTTGAAAGCTTCAAAAGCAGTCAGTATGCGTGATTGCATGGTTAGAACTGCTTCACACGTGTGTAACTCATCCTTCCAGGTTGCCATTCTTGCTCATGAACTGATACTACGTGAGCCTGGGGGGATAACCGCCATCCTGAGTGCCGCATATTAATATAGGAAGATCATATTACTATCTAGTGCAGCATTAGGAGGATCATGTGTACTATCCCCTGAGGTAAAAAGAGGCTTGCTAATGCGGATGACTGGAAGCATGGTGCCCGAGAGAACAGTTCTGTTGAAAGTGAACTATACCGTGAGCCTTTAAGGGAGGAGGTGGATGCCAACGGTGGCGGTTTTGCGGACAGTGTCGTTCTAGCGCACCTCTTTTCAGCGCCAGTTTGTTTGCTTCCAGTTTTTTGTCCCGTTTTGACCTCGCTGTTTGCGTCAGCCATTTATTCCTTAAAACGTTGTAATGGTGAAAACATTGTATCGTCGCGCTTTTTTTTTTTCCATACCTTTGTGCGTAAGAAGCCGCAGCGAGTCCGGTAATTCTCTGTCATCTTTTAGCATTAGCCCCGTAATCCAGCTGCGGCCGCTGGAGCTACGCAACAACACGATTCTGACAGTGATCTGTGAATTTTTGAGTCTGATTCCTATACCCCTACCAGGTTTAAATTTTGAGACGTCAAGTTTGGGTTGTTCGACCTTCAAATACGCTTCGGCCAAGATATGTGTGTTATATATAGCAGTGTCATGTCATGTCACGCCACGAAGAGCTATAATTCATACTGCAACACCACGAAAGACGGATACCAAGAACGGGGCAACACTATGTTTGTCTTGCCTCGTTCTTTGTCTCCGCCTTTCGCGCTGTTGCAGTATGAGTTCTAACCAACCGGCCCAGCTTTTTGTCCTCCAGAAGAGTTATATTTACTTTGGCGCTTTGTCTAAGAGTATAAATAGCATGAGAGGGCAAAATAAAGAGCACAGAAGACATGCTGCACACGCACTGCACCGAGAGATCTAACAATGAAGATGAATTTAGTGAATGAAACAGGAGCATTACCGGGAAAAAGAATCGTTGAAAATCTTAGATTGCGTAAGCCCGTATTGTGGGCATTAATGACGGTGTGAATTTAAAATGGGCGGCTTCTACAAACCGCTTTCAAAGCTTCGTGCTTCCCTTTGGCGATACACGGGGTACAGAGCATGCCTGCAGAAATGCAGTTTTGTAATCCCACCATCCGGTGTCGCTGTCTCCCGAAGCAGGCCTCTTGTGTAATAACACAATCTGGCGGGCTAGTTGGTGGGAATCCATACGATTTCAGCAGCGCGAACACGGTCAGGAAAAGACAGAAGGCGGACAGGACAGAGCGCTGACAGAGTCAGCGCTCTGTCCTGTCCGCCTTCTGTCTTTTCCTGACCGTGTTCGCGCTGCTGAAATTGTATGGACTCTTGTGTAATGTTTTTCAAGAATATGAGCCCTCCTTGTGTACGTAGTGCGTGTAAAAATAACCGCTGGTCCTAGACTTCTAGTACGCGCGTTGAAGTTGCTAGAATAAGTCATAAACAAAGAAGCCTTCAGTTAAAATGTTAAAGCGACCGACAATGATGTGCCACCGTTCAGAAAATTCAAGATAGCCAGTGGAGTATAGGTACAGGCAACGCTCCTTTGCATCCGTCCATAGCGAGTGTTACAAAGAGCTGAGCATATCGAGAAAAAGTCCACATTCTCCAGTGCTGCGTGGATCCAGAAACCCTACAAATGTCTTCTTTTCTTTTCTTCTTTCAGGCAAACGCGACGCGCAGAGTTCGAATACCGCCACGTCCCGGGTTCTCCAAGTCAGAAACAAAAGCAAAACGGACACATAACTCTGAGCAAGCCCACGGAGCATGCAGCGAATCGGCAAGTCTAGCCGTGAAGCGGAGCTGCTGATTGCGAGTAAATGCTCGTTCCTTGGATTTTTCGGCACTGGGTTCCCCGCGGTTTTCGCTCGCATGTGGCCACATACTACTCTTGTCGCCAGCAATTCGATTAGCCAATACCGGTTGCCTTATCACACAGTCTTGCTTTGTACCGCATTCAGGCCACTACGGAGTTTACTGACGACTCTCCTATAGTTCGACCACACAGAGGCGCCGTCGCAGTACGGACGGGAAGAGGTGCGCTGTGAAAAGTGGTAGCGCAACAGTTTCAGTCTGCTGAGAATGAAGATTCCCTTCTGCGCCATGCTGCGCCATTTTGCATGAGTATCGTTGTGCAGAGCATTCCCTTCTTTTTTTTTTTTGCGCAGTACCCAGGAAAGCGCTGTCGTCAAGCGGAATATCATAACCAAATAGGTGATGCTTCTTTTTTGCGCTAAATATCTGTGTGCGCGAGCCAGACGTATGGACGGACGCACGCAGAAATTACGTGTCCTGTGAAACTTGGGTATTGCGGGCGTATCAGATGATGCGCGGCAAAGACGCACGAAGACAGTGCTGGCCGGTGGTTCTTAAGCTGCTTCTTTGCCTCTGCCATTGAGAATTCTGTGTTAAAACCTTCCATATTAAGCACCGAACCTCAATTTGAGGTAATTAAATTTTAAAAATACCTCAGCTCTAATTTAATAACTCTAACCTTCGCTGAACAAGAAGGAAATAATGCAAAGTCAGTCAGACAGCTGGAAGTCAAGTGTATCCGTCAGAAGCCAGGGTCAGGGGCGTGGGACAAAGATTGGAGGAACAACGTATGATAAAGGCGACAACCACCCCATTACCGTTCAACTAGAACACGCCTCAAAGTGAAAAAAAAAAGCAAGGCGGGTACTTTATCAATTCACGCGTTTTATTATCTGCCGACGGCACATCTGGATAAGCATCTTAGCCGTGCACACTGGCAAAAATATATCAATTTTTAAAACCCATTTGACCGACGATGCGAAAACGACGCTATGGACAGTTACAATTAAAAATGTAGAGACGAAATCTAGCCTTAAAGCTTGCAGTTTTCAACAGGTCATTGAATATCCAAAGCTGGAACACAGGAAAAATCCAAACATGATGTTTGGTTTGGTTTATTGGAGTTTAACATCCCAAAGCGACTCAGGCTATGAGGGACGCCGTAGTGGGGGGCTCCGGAAATTTCGACCACCTGGGGTTCTTTAACGTGCACTGACATCGCGCAGTACACGGGCGTCCAGAATTTCGCCTCCATCGAAATTCGGAAGCCGCGGCCGGGATCGAACCCGCGTCTTTCGGCCGGCAGCCGAGCGCCGTAACTACTGAGCCATCGTGGAGGGCCGCAAACGTGATGTGGATTAACCAAAAAATTTACGGCAGGAACTGCACCCTTCTCTCTCTGCGAGTTTTGCAACCAGGACTACACTTGCCAATGCCGCGCGGTGCAGGGGAGATGAACAAGATACTGCGGAAGCTCAAGTCGCTGGCTGGCTTCATCCACCATCCAGCGTACCTATACAGCAGAGTTGCGCACTGCTTTCAGGGATGATGACCCCGATGCAGACGCTGCTGACATTATTACAACGTCTGTATTTTGTGCTAGAATTTACTTGAATTTCAAGGTTTATTGTTTACAACGCTCACCGAATATTCCAGCAAGTTTGAAGTTCGAAAAGTGTGTCTCAAAAGGAGGCTGACTGGACGCAAAGGCATTCAGAGGAGCTATACAACTTCCGCTTAAAGCGTACGGGATGACTTCAGCGCATTTTGTGCCGACAATCTATACAAGGAAATCTTCACAGATTACCATTTTTAGACGTAAAGGGTTGAGCACAGTCATTTTTAAGTTGGAAGCAAATGTCCACGCAAGCTCGCGTAGCACATACTATTCCAGTGTCAAAAACAGGAAGGCCTAATCAGAACTTTTCTATCCTGTTTCTCTGCAACGCAACAGCCCTGCGGAAGCCGCATCTCGCGTTAGCAAAGGAGGGGCCATACTCTCAAAGCGCAACCCTATAGGTGGTCGAAATTCATCGAGGCCTCCAGTACTCGACGCCTGTCATTTCCCGCGGGCAGCTTCAGGACGTTACCCCCCACATACCATACCATACCATACCATACCATACCATACCATACCATACCATACCATACCATACCATACCATACCATACCATACCATACCATACCATACCATACCATACCATACCATACCATACCATACCATACCATACCATACCATACCATACCATACCATACCATATCATACCATACCATACCATGCACACTAAACACGAACCTACCGAAAAGATGCCGACACAAAATCGCTTCACCTCTAGCGCATTCTCTTTTGGGAATTGACTTTATTCCTTCAAAACGGTATAAATAATTGATGCCCACCCAGGGAGGTTTCTTCCAGTCGCAGTGGGAATATTTATTAGTTCTTTCAAGGAATTGGCACAGGATGGTGAGGGAATGTTTTTCATGCCGGCAGGGAGGTTTCAAAGGTATCTTCAGATAATTAATTTTGCAACCCTTTAGGCGTTTTTGAGGAACTTATCGAACATGTCCAACATTCTCGAACAAAAAATCATAAAGCTGGAAACTTGGAGTATACTGCTATGGAAATATTGAAGGTAATGGCTCATTTTTCTGATATGTAGCAAAATCTTTTTAAAGTGTTTCCATCGATCACATCGAACATTTAAGACTGCCGTAGAAAACCAATGGAGAAAGCTTTTGACGATAGCAAAAACGTTAATAGAACAAAAAATGTAAGACTGCCTTCGGTTGATCTGCGCATATATTGATTGTTATAACGAAACCTTGCATTATATGAAAGAAATTGCGTTCATAAACGGTTTTCCGCTCAACAATGCTTTTGTCTAGAATTGTTGGGCATGTTATTTTTGTTTTACTTACTCAGGAACGTATATTTTTTGGGTTCTCTGCTCTCGTTGGAGCTTTTCTTGAACCTGCTGCAGTCTGGAAGCCTTTGAGCAAGAGCCGAATTGCTACTATGCAACAATTTTATTGCAGAGCACATGATGCATTTGTACAGTTACAGTACACATTACTGTAACACAGTGTAGTCACACATTTCCCACGCTCAGGGGGATGGAGGAAGAATAAAACCAGGGGGCAGATGTCACCTGATGCAACAGGCGGCATAATCCAGGAAGGTAAGTCCCCACAGGACGGGGACACTGCACGCTATGGCCAGAGCGACCCGGTGACGACGGGCCGCGGCACACGTGTTATCCATTACGATGTGGTGTTAGCGACAGCAGCTTCGGGAATCCGCGGCGCCTGGCCAGTGGACACGTCTGCACACGTTACCGTCTCGGCACGCACAGCAGTCACTTCCCACCCCGGATCTAAAGACCATCACTGTGGCTATGAATGCCTCAACCTCCAGAAGCACCTACCGCCGCCGCCGCGCAGCACGGTCGCAGCGCGCGGAACCGCCGTCCGAATGGTCCGAGAAGCTGTTTCAGGGAGTCCGGTAATCTATAAAACGAGCGCCCCGAGGTGCGAGTGAAACGGAGCGGGGCGTGCACACCCAACGGTCATTCGCAGGACCGACTAGTACGGCAGGACGAGCGATACACGTTGCAGCGTAGCGGGCACGCGCGGGAAGGATGCCGAGCGCGAGGCCCTCATCGTGGCCGGCGCACAGTTGGTTAGCAGCGCGATGACAGGAAAGTGGGCCGTTGAAGGAACCGCCGCAAGCAGAGCCGTGGCGAAGTATCCCCAAGGGCGGTCGCCCGCGAAAACCGCTCAGCGGAGCTGGAGCTGCGCGGGAAACGATAGCGTCCCACGAGAGCGGACGTAATGGCTGGCGAGAGCAGGGAAGGAGACGAACACAGCAAGATGGCTGGTGCCGTCGTCCGCCCGCCTGCCCGCCCGCGGGAAGACGACGGGCCCGTGGGAAGAAATGCCGTTTTCCGTGGTGTGCTCCGCACTACGGTTCGAACGCGATTCTACCTTGCGGCACCACTCTTGCAAACATGCTTCCGAACTGCGCACAACTCCCATCGAACCACACACAGGCTTTCTTACATTTCAAACAAATCGCGCTGTTGATGCATTCCGAACAGCGACGTTGCCCCCAGCTTCGGAAGCAATACGAGAAGCGTGGTTGCTATGGGTCGTATAAAACCTGGTACCCTCACTTCACATACTGCGCTTCATACAAGTACGCGACGCCACCGCTTTCATTATAATCTCTCTACATTACACGCGCCGTATTTTACATCGCCGCAGCAAAAGTGCAATAGCAAACTGTCGAACAACCGGCTGCAGCCGGCGGCGCGCGCAGCCATTACGCCGTTGCGGCCCATCGTGGATTTCAGCAGGTCTCCGCTTTACAGCCTAATTACCTGCACAGGGTATTAAGTCCTTTGGCTGGAAAAACCGCCACACATGTGGGCAATTCCTGCGACTTTGTTTAAGAGGTACGCAACGTACAACTGGACGAAGATATATGTAATAGTGTCCTTCGATGCCGCATCATTGTTCACCAGTGTTCCGGTCTCAACGGCCGTCTCAACGTGCAAAGACCTTCTACGAAGGAACACCGCGCTCGCTGAACGCACTCCGTTTGATGTCCCCGAACTCTGTAATTTACTCTGGTTCTGCTTCAGCACTACGTATTTTACGTACCCCTCGAAGTTCCACTCGCAGGGACGCGGTACTGCCATGGGCGCCTCAATTTCCATAACCACTGCAGATATTGCAATGGAAGCACGAGA
Organism: Amblyomma mixtum; assembly: GCF_055824585.1. Lineage (NCBI taxonomy): Eukaryota > Metazoa > Arthropoda > Arachnida > Ixodida > Ixodidae > Amblyomma > Amblyomma mixtum. The sequence continues at coordinate 34,085,148 of NC_143014.1, forward strand.
CACGGAAGTTTTCAGTAATTTCACAACGCAACCCAAGCTTTTTTACCGCTACGTGGATGATTGTTTTTACATCTTACACAAAGAGAACGTCTTCCGGTTACTGCAACAACTGAACGCAATCGAGCTAAGACTGCAGTTCGCGGTCGAGTATGAACAACACAGCAGTCTCCCGTTCCTCGACGTCTTGGTATACAGCGCAAGGGTGGTGGACTCTCTTTCAATGTGTACCGGAAACCAACACACAGGTGAGTACTTAGAATCACCCAGTTGCCCGCAAAAGATCCGTTGTGGCGTCGCTGACGACGCGTGCGACACGAATCGGCAGAGGAAAAGACGTTTCGCAAGCTAAACTTCAAATGGTACGGCTCATGCTTTCTTCTAACGGCTATCTCGACCACTTTGCGAAAGGGATCAAAACGAGATCTTGCAACCGAGCTCTGCCAGTCGTAATGTTTTCACCGCCACTGCTGGAATTCTGTATGTTCAGCCCTGGTCCAAAGTACATATACAGCCCAAGGGGTTTGCTTTTAAGCTGTTTAGCGGGGCTCCCTAGCACATCAAGCAGTCCAAACCTTGGGAGGATTGAAGACGCAAAGCCACTTCTCTTTCAAAAGATTACGGTCGCCGAGGATGCACAACGAGGCATACAGCAGGTCTCAAACAAACCCCTTGGGCCATACAGTTTTGAGGGGGGTGTACGTGGTGTAAGCGAAGCTTTATCCCGTATTTTAGCGCAGTGTAACCTGCGCATTGGACACGTGCCATCCAGTGAACTTCGAAATATGCTGGTGGAAGTCACGGGACCCCTGCCAGATAACCGCATTCCCGGTGTGATCTATAGAATCTCCTGCCGTGATTGCAACCAAGTCTACATAGTCGAAACAGGAAAATTCTCCAGAAGAATGAAATAGCATCAGGGTTATGACGAAAACCTCAAAGTGGCTTCCAATGCGATTGCCGAGCACGCGCACGAAAAAAAAAAAAAGCATGATGTCGACTGGGACAACGCTGCAGTCATATCCAAAGAGCGGAAATTGACACGCCGTTTGCTTGAGTCATCATTCATCCAAACGACACCTGACACCATGAACCGGAAGGGAGGGATGATGTTACCCGTGTACATACAATCACTACGTCATATTCTGCGCATTGAAGTTTAGACTGCTTGCCCTTTTAGCCTCATTGTAAACAACTAACCTTTACGGGTTCCGAAACATCATTTTTTACCTTGACTTGGTGAGTGACTGTTATACTTTTACTTAACGTGATGTTAAATAAAAGATGTAGGGACTGACCCCCCGACTTGGCGACAGTCCATTTCATTGCACTCAATGACATGAGAGAGTTCCACAGACCAAGGAAGTGGGGCAGGGGGTTTTGATCCTTGAAGTTATCGAATCCTGCTGAGACAAGGTGCAGTTTTCTTTCGCTTTGTTTTCTTTAAGTCGTGGACGCATCTGCATATGAGGCAGGCATTTTTGTTTTTAAAGGAGTGATCTTGCTGTCCAAAGTAACGCTCAGAGCACCACTACACAGATTTCAGCAGTGCGCTGAAATCGTGCTATATAATCAGCGGCGCAACATCTTCATGTGTACACGCTTCATTTGCGTCATCACTCAACCCATGCGCTAGCCTGAAGGCTAAAATACATATTGTAGGTGAAGAAAGAATAACCAGCGCTTCACTTTTATCTGCGTCCCAGAGGATTTTTGGTATAGGCCCGGGGAGCACGGCGCGATCCTTTGAAAGCCTCTTATGCGAAACGATGACGAACTGAAGCGCACTCTTCGGATTTTCGATTTTTACTTTCCACAGCTTGAGCGAAACGTGCCTGTTTTTGCTTCTTGTTTCTACTCCTGAGACAACGTTTTAAGTGAATGGAAGTCACTGCTGTGCCACATTCTGAGAGCGAGAAAGCGCTATCGCCTCGCCTAGCGAGCATCGCGTTTTCATTCTTTTTTTTTTTGTGGTGGTGTCGGCAACATTTTGCGGAGGGCGTTGCTGCTATATATATATATATATATATAAGCTGCAAATGAAATGTGTAACATGTGAAAGTTGCTTTCCACGCCAGCATTTGGTCTCGCGCGTGATCATCGAGGCTGAAAAAAAAGAAAAGCAAAAAATAAAAATACTATATCAATCCCACTAGGCACATCAAGGGCTTTACGGGACTTAATCGGATTACGAGTGCTTGTAACATGCAGCTCAAGTTCGCTTCAAGCCGCTTACCCGTCGAGGCAATGTTCTCTGCTCATACCTCGAATGGAGACTTTACTGAGTCTCTTTTAATGCCACATACGTTCACTCCTGATGAATGCACGATGAAAACAGCGGCGCAAACATGCTGGCCGATCTTTTTGTGCCGAGTTCATGAGTCTCTTGCCGCCCATGCTGCCGTTACGACTTTACCGCCGGTCAGAACGAGCAGCGAGAACTTCCGGCCGCCACAACGAGCGGACAATATACCTTGGCTTCTCGCTCCCCGAAGCGCGTTCGAAACTCGCGCGCCGTAAAACCAGCGGAGCGAGAACATCGACCGGGCGGGGGCGGTTTGTAAGCCGAGATCTGTACAGCCGGCTGCCAAAGGACGATCGCTCGGCTGGGGCTCTGTACGAGAGCAGGGCTAACGATTGGACGGGAAGACCGAGGGGAAGCGCAGGCAGTGACAGCTTTACAACGCGTCCAATTTCCGCGTTGCCAAGTCAAAGCACGTGACACCGTCTGATTGCCTCCTCCCCCTCCACATATGCTGCCCACTCTGCTTTAATCTTGTCTGCCATCAATGATAAAAGAGAAACTGCACGGAATGGGGCTGCCCGAGTCTCTTTCTCAATGAAAACGTACGGGTTGTTTTCCTAGCCACTTCGCGAGAATGCATTCTGGAAAAATCTCCTGGTGCCCGGTCACATCTTGTTCCATCAGTGGTTTTGTGGTCTCACCACACTCTGTTTCCCGCTTTAGCGGTTTTACATTCTATCGGAACTCTTCGCACGTATTGATGAATGTTTTCTTTGCTTCCAGTGTTTCAGAGGGTGTACAGGGCTCTGAATCCCGTAAGAAGGTGCGTAGAAAAAAAGGAAGAGAAAAGGGGTGTTTGAACTAAGGAGCTTGGAGATTGCAGCTGGTTCGGGTACAAGTTTGTATCACTTGCGGGTAAGACCGTATTATATATTGAGCTCTTCCATTGCTGAACAGCACGAAGACTCGTCTGGAAGATGTCGAATTGGGCAGAAAAAGAACCAGGAGTGTTTCAGGCCCCATTGAAGGCTGTCGCAGTGCGCCCATTTCCTCGGCGCCTGGATTAAATTGACCATGACTCGCCTTCCGCTTTTTATTCCCTACACTAGTTGTACTGGAAAGCACCGTGACGGTGAAGATAAACGAAATTAGACAAAAAGGGAGCGGGGTAATCTTTTAATCAGACGATAGAAAGACAGCACGGCTTAAGGCGTATGGCGAGAAACATGGCACTTGGCTTTCTCTCGTACGAACGTTTTTTTTTTTTTTCGTTCCGGCTCTGTCGTTTCGAGAAAGGAGTCAATGGGGATTTCATTCAGAAAGGCTTACGTGCACAGGTCCTTTTTTTCGCGGTATACTGACAAAGCAAAACCATGCTCTTGGTGGATATCAGAACAATCAGCTAACCGATCACGAAAAATAAAGTGCAATTGTGGCTTTGAAAAAACAAACAAACAAAATCGAATGCCACTGTCATCTGGCGGCGTAAACTGAAGTGGGCGTTGTAGCAGGCAGATGCAGTTGCTATTGTTTCCGTGGAGGCTGCCTTATGAAAACCAGTTCTGTAAATTCTTTCGTCCAAGAAAAATGAAGTTATTTTTAATGCCTTTAAATGCATGTACCCGTGCCCTTCACGGAGCGTTATTCCTATTTTCCGGGTCCTTTAAGAGGAGCGTTCCTGGGTGAAACGTTAAAGGCGATTTGTTTTCTTGTTACTGTGAAGTGTGACGTCATTTCGACTTTCGAACGTCATTTCTTTTTTGTGTGTGAAATGGCTATAATAAGCCGTGGACGCCATTTTTGGGGACGCGCATGCCATGACGCAAGGCACCTATGATGCACACTAGCGAGGAATTCGTCACAAGTTACCATACCACGTGTTTCTTAGCTATGTACGCTGTACAGGCAATCGAATACATGTGACTTAATCAGGTGCCAATTGATACAGGAGCGCTTTGATGCCGCAGCGAATAAGCCGTTGACTTCGATATGCAGAAGTTTGTGGCTCAAATTTAACTAGTGCATGATCACTTTCCTCTAATGTTATGAGCGTTAAAGGGCAACTCCTGGGGCCCTTCGAGGTTCACGTACGAGGGGTTGCAGATAAGTCTTGCGCTTCACACTGGCCCAAATGTACAATAACAACTTTAGATATAGTGTTGAAGAGCTATATCAGCACACAACATCCTTGGCCGGATTTCATCTGACTAACCCAGTATTTCCATATTTGTTTTGGGGGGTGAACTGAACGAGTCGGCGATAGCTACGGACTTCACACCGCAGGAGTGCCCTGCTGTGAGGAATTTTCTCTCAGCGCAAATGAAGACTGCAAAGGACGTTTTCGGTGCTTTGGCAGCAGTTGTAGCAGAGATTGCCGTTTCGGATGCCACCAGTGGAACGGTGGGTGACTTGATCCCGCACAGGGCATTTCGGCGCTGAAGATGAAAAACTTCCTGGGAGGCGTGTGGATGCGACCTCTTTTGAAAATATGTATACCGTTCACGGAAATAGAAGGATGTCGGCTAGCTGCATAGCAAATGTCACGCTATGCGGCAAAGATTTCTCGAGAGCGCGCGATTTACATACCAACTCATGTTCTATACATGGCGAAGGTTTCTGCAGAGCAGGTCTCCGAACGCCTCAGTGCTGGGGGGATGTATGAACGCATGGCGACTTCTCAGGCAATTCTTCGGCATTTTGAGGCAGGTAAAGCGAGTTTTTTGCGCAAGCTTCTGACATTGGATGATACAAGATTATTTCTTTATTATTCCAAGGAGGAGGAGGAGGATATAGAAGAGGAAAGGCAGGGAGGTTAACCGAAAGAATAATCGGTTTGCTACCCTACACGGGGGGAAGGGGGTGAGGGGATAAAAAAAAGAAAGAGAAAGGAGAGTAACAGAAAATTGAAGTCACTATAAAACGTCACTGTTCGTTAAAGTCACAGCCTATCGTGCAGCCAAGACCCAAAGACCAGTGTAGGGAGTGAAGATACCTGCGTCCACTCCGACCGAAGAAATCCTGAACGGAAAGGTCACCCGCTGGGTGATGGCACCCGTGCTTCGGAACAGGGATGGAGATGTGTTTGTGGATTACCAAGACGTGGGTGCCGTGGACTTAGCATCAGCAGCCCAGTCAGGCAGGAGGTGGTCAAGAAACGTCGAGGAAAGCTGTCCATGACAGATCTGTTCATGCATGACAATGCCTCAGCACAAATGTTCTATAATTTTCAGACACTGGCCAATATCAAATTTAATATCGTGCAACATCCATCTTACACACCCGATCTAGCTCCTAGCTACTATCGTCTGTTTCCGAATCTCAAGAAACACTTGAAGGCCACATTTTTTTTTTTTGCCCGCAATATGTCGCAGCTCTTGAATACGGACGGTTTGATGCACAACCAAAGCTCTTTTTCCTGAAATGCCGAGAGAAGTTGCAGGACTCATATCAGAAGTGCATTCAGAAGCGCACTTATATCAGGAGTGCTTTCAGCAGTGCATTCAATAACTGGCCAGTCCTGTACCGTAATTTTCCTCACTAAAGCTCAAGACTTACCAACTTCTCCTCTACTTTACCGAAACTCTTACTCCAGCCTCCCCTCTCTGTCCAAGTCATTTCCATTAAATTGGGCAGTCGTGTTGCACATTGTTTCTGTGCAACTTCCTTTTTAAGTTTTCCGTCCTTGTGACCTTAGTTAAAGGGCAACTGAAAAGGTTTTAGTATTCGACGAGCTTAAAGCTTTCGAGTATGCGGAATGTGCAGGTAAAGCATGCGAAGTCTTTTAGGGATAGCGCTAGAAATGGCGACATAGTCGAGGATTGGAACCGCAGCGGCGTTCAAGCTTCTCCGCAGCGCGCATTTCTGGTTGGGGGGCGCATGATGACGTCATCTATGGTGCCCATACATTTACAGCTCAGAAACACTTTTCTTTTGAAGGAAGAAAATCAACGCCATCGAAGGCAGCGCTTGCGGAGCGTTGTTTGGTGGCATCCGACGACGCACGGCTAATTGCGGGCGAAGGAAGAGGAAATTTGAAATCTCCCCGTCCGTGGCGTATTCACTGAGCTTCACACTCCCCCAATACTGCGAGGAGAAGCCTGAGGTTTAATTGTCGACTACGCCACCATTTTAAAAGCTAACGCTAAAAAGAATTGCCATGCTTTACCTACAGCCTATGTAGATTTGAATCCTAATTGAATTTTGTGGAATTCTCAAAAAGCGTTGCAGCTGTCCTTTAAAAGATTTATGTGGGAAACACTAAGCTCGTGATGTCGCAAACATACTTGTCACAAACGATACTTGTCGTGATGTCACAAACGAAGAGAGGCTATGTGATTGTAAACTCAAATGTCAATGGATTGCCAATGGGATTGTCAATGGCCATGGCGATGGCCATTGTCAATGGTCGGGTGTACGCTTTGGAGTGGCTCATGGGTTTGTGTAAAATGCACAGTGCATTGAAAACATCGCCAAGTCTGCGGAAATATACTTGCACCTACTGTTGTAAATTATGTGTACCAAGAGTGCACGGTACTTTTTTTTTTTGTGGTAAGTTCTTATCGCTAGCATTTCCAGCTTTCAAGCGTGCCGCTTCCTGCTCTCTCTTCTTAGAACAAGTGAGGAGTTTTGTTTTCTTCAGGTTCCGACGGACCAAAAATGCTTTTAAAGCCGACATTTTTCTTTGGATACGAAACACTTCCTTAGACACAGTTGATTTTGACGATTTTTAAGGCAAGATGTAATAAATCGGTTGCTGGGACGTATGTTTTCATCGACGACAGCATGGGTGAATCTGCAATATAGCAGCGAGACTCCGAAATTGTGCGGCAACTCGTGAATAGGAAAATTTAGGCTCGTGAGCTGGCGCGAAGCGTCGAGTCCTTATGGAGCCACAAGACATACGTCACGCGCAGGCTTTTCAAACAGCCGGAAGCATTGCCGGAAATAGTTCGTCAAATGACGCTTTCACGACTTCATCTTTTTGCTACTTTAAATTCGTCGTGTAGTTGTGATGGTTCATGGAAGATTCGCAGGGTAGCTTACGCGCCTGGAACAATGGAGTTGCATTTTTGACAGTCAGTAATGCTCAAAGAAATCAATGCGGAATGTGTGCTCAGATTATTCGTTCTGTCTTTCTCTGCCCTGCTTTACACAGATGTTTTCTACTTGCCTCTCTCTATGATCAGCGCTTGAGGCAATTGAGAAGCGAAAATTGTCGCCTCGAGACTGCGCGTTAGATATGCCCTCCCGAGAGATTCCTTACGTGGCGAAAGGGCTCTGTGGAGAAAGTTTTGTCATTTCTCAAAACTGCACAAAAGAAGGTAGAGCTTAAAAATGATGCAAGTCCTGAATAAGTGCAGCCTCACGCTACTGAAATGAGTTTTCTGCTTGAAAGTAGAGCATAAAGATAAAAACAAACTAAGAGCGCACACTCGCCTCATCCTTCGCTTGTTTAAAAGGCGGCATATAGGGCTCTTCACCTTGTTTGAGCCTCTTACCCACGGTGGATGCCTTTTTTGAGATTCCAAGAATTAATCCCGCATTTCAGCCTTCATTTTGTCTCTGATTTCAAAAAGCCATGCATGAAAACGTTGAGAGGAAAGAAGAAAAAAACACCCCCGCTGCTTGAGAAGGCAGCTTATCGGCATTTCCAGTGAAGTGTCGAAGCTGCACCGCCTCCTCTGTTGTTCAGCGCCGTTTACCGACGGTGCATTGGCGCCTGTGCCGCGGCGAATGAGCTAGCTGTTACACGTCGCCGAACCGTGCAGCTCCGATTCGTACGGCAACTCTTGTTTCTTGTCGCATCTACCGATGCGACATCGCGCAAAGAGGGGTCCTCCACGCCTCCTCGTGTGATTATAATACTAACGACGATTATGATCATCATCATCAGCATCGTCCTGAGTAGGTCCACTTCAGGACAAAAGCCTCTCTCATATCTCTTCAATTAACCCGGTCCTGTGCCAGCTGTTGCCACCTTATCCCCGCAAACTTCCTAATCTCATCCGCCCACCTAACTTTCTGACACCTACTGCCACTCTTGCCTTCTCTTGGAATCTACTCCGCTACCCTTAACGACCAGCGGTTATCTTGCCTTCGCATCTGATGCTCTACCCAAGCACATTTCTTCTTGATTTGGACTAGGATGTCATCAAGCCGCGTTTGTTCCCTGACCCACTATGCCCTCTTCCTGTCCCTTAACGTTGCACCTATGATCATCTTTTCTATAGCTAGCTGCGTTGTTCTCAGTTTAAGTTAAACCTGTTAGTTTCTGAAACATATGCGTGTACCGGTCAGATATAGCTGCTATATACTTTTCTCTTGAGAAATATTGGTAAACTGCCATTCGTGATCGGATAGAACTTGCCAAATGGGCACTCTCGTGATCAGGATCTGCGGTTGCTGCCGGCTCTAAGTAGACGTATCCCCTCACTACATCCAGCGCCTTGCTGCCAACCGTATGCTGTTGTTTCCTTCCGAGACTATTGAACATTACTATGGTTTTCTCCATATTAATTTTTAGACCCACAGTTCTGCTCTGCTAGTCTAACTCTGTGATCATGCTTTGCAGTTCGTCTCCTTTCTAGCCCAATCTCTCCTCCGTCCTTCAGCAGATCTGCTGTTATATGATCATTACCAGCTGCCTTCCTCCTTTGCATTGCTCCTAAGGCTTGCTTTACATTTTCTTTCGTTACTGGTGGGATGTTGCATTGCTGTACCTTAATACCGCTCTCATTAGCGCCCTGATTACATTGACTACTATATAGATTTGTGTAGAGCTCTGCGGCTACTTCAACTATCTTATCCATTATCGATAATGGCATTGCCGTCTTTGTCTCTTAACGCATATATCTTATTTTTGCCGATGGCTAGTTTCTTCTTCACCGCTTTTATGCAACCTCCGTTCTTTAAAGCATGCTGATTCTCGCCCTGCCAAACGTCCTTATGTCGGTTACCTTCCTTTTATTGATTAGCTTTTAAGCTCTTCCAGTTCTATTCTGTCATGATGGGTTATATGTTTTCATGCTTTGACGTTTCTTATTAGATATTTCTTCTGAGAGAGGTTGTCGGTATCGGTATCCTGTCTAACCATCTTACCGTTTAGTTCTGCAGCACAGGCTGTAATGGCAAGTGTGAAATTATCGTTCATTGATTGAGCATTAATGTCGTCTTCCGGAGCTAAAGCCGAATACCTGTTTTGCGGCGAGATGCTGTATTCCTCTCCTCTCCTTCTTACCGCTAACTCGCTGATGGGCTTCCGCCTCACTAGTTTCTTCCGTTCCCTCTCCAATTCAAGGCTAATTCGATACCTTACCATCCTGTGGTCGGTACAGCGCACCTTTTGAAAACGATTCAATTACCTATGGAAGATAAAGTTCTCGGTAAGTCACCTACGTTTCGTAGCACCTATTTACGCCAGGCTATCACACACGTGGCTTCCTTTGTGAATGGAATGCTTACCAGCGGCTGCTTCTATTCTGCCAGCATTCTCATACTTCCTGATGTGGCAACATTGTCCCGTTGTCCTGAACGCATCTCTTCCTTCACTTCCTTAGACAGATATTAAAAGGTGGCTGAAACACAATACTCACGATCGTTTTATTCGTTCATTTTTCTGCAGGGTCATGCAGATTCACCGTGCGGAATGGCTCCCAAACTAATATAAAGTGGGTTTTGGGCTACATTTCCGACGTAAGGTGCATTCTTTTTTTTTCAGAATGAGCAGCAAAGAAAATATTTCAGGGAATAACGCTAGCGACTTGAAAATATACATACATACTGCTCAGCGTATCAGACACGCATTGACGGGAAGCATGCAGTTGAGTTCCTCCGAAGAACTTTGTACAATTTTGTGTACATGCATGAATTCTGGTGGTGGAAGATTACCGCTTGCTGTTGATCACTAGTGTGAAGATTTTGTACCGAAATAAAATTTTCTTTTTTCGAAGGTACACGTAGCGTAATAAACCTAAAATAAACTGGCAAAATAAGCCTGCACTGCAATCTTGAAGCCCGTCAGGTTAGGTTCTCATCTCTCTGAAATGTTGTTTACTGACCTGGGTATATAATTTAAATTCATTGCAGTCATGACATAGATGTTTCTCGATTTGTATGGCACAAATAAATGGATTTTATTGGTGTCACACTTCTACAAAAAGCTGCGACTTTGCAATGAACCCAACTATGTACAGAGCGCCTGAAATGGCTGTGATGACTGGATGAAAGCGCGGTAACTACTCTGTCATTTCCAACCGCATTACAGCTGCAGCAGTGGGGCGCGCTTATTAAGAGCTATGGAGAAAAAAAATCAGGGGGAAATTTCATCATTCTCACATGTGCGGAGGTTGCATTCGTGACAAGAGTTAAGTAAGACTGAGAAATATATTCGGCTTCACGGTAATCTGACAAGCGGAGACACGCGCAAACGGGAACGAATTAACAACACCCTGCCAATATTTTGACACTTGGCGGGCGTCAGCAACCGGAGAAAAAGTGGCGTTCGCTTTCCTCTGCAAATTCCGCGAATTCAGTTTTCCTGGGCGCCGCAAACAGCTTTACAGGAGCGACCGAGAAATCCGAGGAGCGAAGAGCGCAGGCATGAAAGGGGAATGTGAGATCTCTGAGGGAAAATCGCGTATTCAATTGCACAAAGGCTCCGACCACCGTTGTTGCCAGAGGGAAACGCGCACGCAAATTCGTTCCGCGGTTTCTCCCTTCCAGGCCCGGGCTCGACAGTCATCACGCACGCACGCACACATGGGCTCGATACATCGATTGCGATAGGCGCGAGACTTTCAATGCGGTCGCGGGCGCTCACCGGAAAGCACAAAGTGCACCGCTTTCAGGAAGGTAGCAATCGAGGGTTGCGGGATAACGGAAGCGGTGGCTCCTCCGGAAATGTAGAAGGAGCAACACTTTCTAATTCCTCCTCTTCCCTTTTCTCTCAGCCAGCGTTCCCCTGACATCGGTGCCGCATTAAACTGCACAGCCACCTTTGGATTCGTCACGGAACCAAAATAGGAAAAAAAAAACGAAAGAAAAATAGTAGAGAGAAAGAGAGGCAGAGAGGTAGAGCGCGAGAGCATGGACGACGACGGAATCAGCACCAGCCGTGTACAGCAGCGCTCGATGAAAGAGTGTAAGTATTTTTTCCTGGAATAGCCCTGCTCTAGTTGGACTGTTTGTCACGTAGACTAACTTCTCTTTTGTTTATTTCGGGCTCTTGAGTCTCCCAGCGCATTGGGTGGCATCAAAATAATTTAGGCTTTTCTGTAAGCCGGAAGGAGGACCTATCTCAGCGTGATCGCAAGACGACGCCATAGACGATCCCACTCTTCCGCAACCAGTAGAACAACTTTAAAATGAAAATGCAACCAGTGGATGAAACTGGTGGAAAGGAAACCGAGAGGAAATGGACAGAACGACGCTCATCTAAACTTGAGCAGCATGTTGAGGGAGATGCGTTGGCGTCTGACACGTGGGGGAAAAATAAAAAATCGAAACAAAGATGCTTCGCTCGCTGGATTAGCTGCGTATAACTGAAGGATTGATTTTGTTCATATCTTCCATTTCCTTCGTCTTTGAAGTGGCAACGCGTTTACATTGAGCACAAAAATGAAGGAACTCACACCGTGTATTATTCTCAAGATTTGATCAAATTAAAAACAAAAAATTGCACAGATTGCATGGCGGAAATACCGGCATACGCTAAGCGCCGAAAATTTCTGCGCATTACAGATATTTCACGTGCCTGATGGGCCTTGATTATCAGAATCAGGGGCGGACATTGAAGAAGAATATGTGTAGCGGGATAGTTTCGTGTAGGGCCACTATTGCGATTAATAATATGGTAAGGAACCTTGTTGCATGACGCTTCCATTTCATGCACTCTCAGCGTAGTCAAACTCCATTCCAAAATTCTATTTTGTTGACGCAAAACGAAGAGAATGTTGTGCCACACTCATATTTATCAAATATGCTGTGAGGCGCAACCAGTGATACCGTCTCTAACTCTTGAGGATTTTCTACGTAACTTACAGCTGCGTTATATCACTGAGGCTTTTCGCTGACGGTTCCACGAACATCTCAATTAATTCACTAACGCTTGAGGATTACATTCCTCCAGTTTCTTCGAAAATCTAGCTCGGAAACTGTAAACAACTCTAATTTTAATTGAGCTACGACGTCCACGTGGCGACAACTTCGTCAGGCCTAATGCAGTGGGGCTTATTTTACGCGCTCGTATCGCATCGCCATTTTGTCTTTTTGCTGCCACAAACCTCTGGCGGCCGTGGCGATCTCGATGGATTAATGGTAGAGCCCCAGCTTGCCAGGCGCAGTCACTTCTTGCTGTCACTGCCGAGGCTCCATAGCCTTCCGGCAATAGGTTCGGTCGTATGTTTCCTTTCGTGTTGCCGTGAGAGTGGCGTGCAGGCGATGGAGAACGATAGGACCAGAGCGGCTAATTGCAGGTGGCAAAGACGTTTCCGGAAACATCGCAGCAGTTGTTGTGCCCTTGTCGATTGCAGGCCGCTAATTGGCGTGCGCGGTGAGTGTCCTGAACGGCGTTAGACGCCCGCGCCTTTCCTCCTGCGACCCGACTCGCCGCTCGACAGATGCCGGGAGAAATGTTCGCTGCGGCACTTGTTAAAGAGCGCTTGAAGATTGTGCGAGCGCTCGCACTTGCTTTACGTAGTCTCAGGCGCACCGTACGTAAGTGGATGTGATGAACCATACGAAGGACCTAATCCATTCTTGGCCTCTTGTTTTTAAATGTTTAGCGTATACAGAAGCGACGCGTAGCCCTTTCGTGCCATTATTAGTCGTGAGACATGCCACTGGTTTCGGAGCTGTTCTTATCGTTACAAGTCCGATTCATTCAGTGCACACCCTGGTTAATGAATTTTCTGGTCTAAGCATATATGCTTTAGCAAGCTCTTATGTGCTATGGAATCCATGTATTACCGACTATTGTATGATTCGCTGCAATAGGCGCGCGCTTAGATTCACAGCCCCGAGGAACGAGTGGTGCCGGAGGAGTCTGGACAATGCGGCGGTGGGCAATGCACGACAAAATCAACGAATTCAGCTCTGGCTTCACCTCACAGCATTAAAGGAGTGCGAAGAAGGTCGGAATGACGTCGCGAACGGTAAGATAAGATATCTAATTTCCGCTGCATTCTGCCGCACACCCGGCCATCCGTCTTCGGATTCCGCCAAACACCGCTTCACAATCTTCGTATTCGGTGGCGTTGGTTTCCTTCCTTCAAAGGAAGCGTTTCTGCGTTGAGAATGTACCAACACCGTAGATGACGCCATTATGCCCCCCCCCCCCCCCCCCCCCCCCCCAACCCGGCGCTTTGCCTGCAAGTTTCACACATTCGACCCATTTAAGCTCATCGAAATCTGAAATCTATGCAGTTTCCCTTTAACTACAAGAAATATGGGGTTACCTGCACATGCTACTCGCCTTTAGCGCCGGGGGAGGGGGGGGGGGGGGCATCGGCAGACCGGAAATTTAAACAGCGCTACATTTTTAGACGAATACACAGATAGACATAACAGGACAGCGCCCTGCCATGTCTATCAGTGTATTCGTCTAAAAATGTAGCGCTGTTTAAATCTCAAGAAAAGAAAACGCATCACCAACTAGCCCCGCAACGTGTTTTATTAGGCAGACCGGAGAAGGCGCAAAATGTTACACTTGTATTCGGCCGCCTAGATCACGTGTAGACACCAGAGACACTCTCTGTCTCATTTTGGGGGGCATGGTGTGCGTTGCAGCTATGCGCATGCAGATCACTGAAGCAGCAGCCAGAACCGAAACACGTCGTGGATGACACACGTTTAAAAGATGTAGAAAACTCAAACTGTCCAAACTCTATCGAGAGTACATGACAGAAGCCAACAGTCACTGAAACCAAGGAGCATAGAGAATTTTTTTTTTGCTTTTCACTTTCAGTAGCTTTCCCTTCGCTTCATTTTTTTGGGGGGAGAGAGATCAAAATTCTTCTTCTTCTCCTTCTTCCTCCTCCTCTTCCTCTTCTTCTTCCTCCTCTTCTTCCTCCTCTTCTTCCTCCTCTTCTTCTTCTTCCTCCTCTTCTTCTTCCTCCTCCTCCTCCTCCCCTTCTTCTTCTTCTTATTCTAATTCTAATTATTATTCTTATTCTTATTCTTATTCTTATTCTTATTATTCTTCTTATTCTTCTTCTTCTTATTATTATTATCTTTGCCACATTTGTTTTTGCTTTTGTTTATCTAGTGTTTTCCTCATAATCGCCTTGCCACGGTAAATCGGAGTCAATACACCTAATTTACTGGCTTCGGCTCCCACTGTCCCTCTTCGTTCTTTTGTGACAGAGGTGCATTTTCTCAGCAACAACTGCCCCATCTTTGCTTCGAATACTGCGAAGATTACTCCTGCTAATTGGGGCACCAAGTATCAGGTGTGTAACAACCTCTCTCTTAGAAGGCCTGGAGGCTATAAACGCGGTAAAGCATGCAAAACAAAATCCCAGTGGTGCATTAAGAGACTCATTTCATTTCATTTATTTTACCCTCAGGGCTTTCGCATTACAGAGGGGGTGGGACAGTGAAGAAAACAATACATAGATCAAAAACAGGGCTATATATATACGAACAATATTGAAAGATCCTAGAGACAGAGGACGAAAACATTGAGAACAAAAGTACAGGAGTAAAAAGAATACAAGGATTACAAAAAAAGAAACCTTATGTAGTCTATATATGAGTAAACAACATATCACAATTGGTCTGATTCTAACAGTGCGAGTAATTTGCTTTTAAAACGCGCAGTGTCGCTAACACAGGTGGCTGTGTGTGAAAGATTATTCCAGTCACGGCATGTTTTAGGGAGGAAGGAATTAGAGCAGGTCACTGTGCGGCAGTGTGGAACAGCTACTTTTTGATTGTGGTCTATGCGAGGCGAGATGAAAGATGGTGCCTTTACACAGATGGCTTTCAGGCAAGGATTGTGATAGTAAATTTTATGGAAGAGGCAAATGCGTGAAAGCTTACGGCGAGTGGAGAGTAAGGGGAGTTTAAGATTAGATTTCATTTTTGTTACACTGGCAGTGCGATGGTAGTTTCCAACGATTAAACGGACGCTTCGATTCTGCATGGCCTCGAGTTCATTTGTTAATGTGATGGTGTCAGGATCCCAAATTGAACATGCGTACTCTAGTTGCGGACGAATGAGTGTAGCATACGGTAGCATTTTCAATGAAGGTGGAGAGGATGAAAAATTCCTGCGGACGTACCCTAGCATGCGGTTAGCCTTTGAACTAATGAACCTGATATGAGCTTTCCAAGAAAGGTTAGAACAAACATTAACGCCAAGATACTTGTAAGACGAGACTGGATTCAGCTGAGTGTCGTTAATAAAATAATCTGGGCTCGTTTGCTGGTTACGGGTTACGCGCATGCATTTGCATTTAGATATGTTTAATTCCATTTTCCACGATTTACACCAGTCATAAGTTTTATTTAAGTCTGTCTGTAGCTGAATAATATCATCAGTGTTATTAATTACTCTGTAAATTACGCAGTCGTCAGCAAACAAGCACACGTTAGATGAAATCTTTAAAGGTAAGTCATTGATGTATATTAGAAATAATAACGGGCCAAGAACCGACCCCTGGGGCACACCTGAATGTACTGGCACTGGTGATGAGTCGTGGTTATTGGCGAAGACGAACTGAGTACGGTTACTAAGAAAGGCACGAATCCAATTGAGTACATTAGGGTCAATGTTAAGTTGGCTCAGTTTTAAAAGTAAAAGAGAATGACTGACTTTATCGAAGGCTTTTGAAAAATCTAAGAATAAGCAATCAGTAATGAGTCCAGAGTCTAAAGAAACATGCAAGTCGTTAGTGAAAATCATTAACTGCGTTTCACACGAGAAGAATTTGCGAAAACCATGCTGTTTCGGAGTAAAGAACTGGTTTGATTCTAGGAAATTAACAAGATGACTAAATATGATGTGCTCTAGAACTTTACATGGAACGGAAGTAAGTGAGATGGGACGATAATTACGTGGATCTTGCGTTTCCCCTGATTTGTGCACTGGGATTACTTTGCCGGTGAGCCAGTCATTAGGAAGGGTGTGATGGTTTAAAGACTGCGAAAAAATACAATGTAGTATAATGGAAGAATATTCTACGGTATTTTTCAAGAATTTAGTACTGAGGCCATCGATACCACAAGAGGATGGCGTTTTAAGTTGGTTAATAATGCCACGAATTCGTTCTGAGGAGATGACGATGTCTGCGAGAAAAATAGTAAGGCTTCGAATGTCTGCGAGAAAAATAGTAAGGCTGTGGCTACAGTTCCGTCCAGACGGAACTACAATTTGCGCTAGAGTTCCGTCTAGACGGAACTACAACTTGCGCCAAAGTTCCGTCCAGACAGAACTGCATGTAGCGATGGGGTTCCGTCCAGACGGAACTGTATCTGACACCATACAGTTTTTTTTTTAATGCGATGTTGATTGCCTCAATACAGTTCCGTCCAGCATTATCTGCCACGAGAGTTATGTCCAGACGGAGTTAGAGAGAGAGAGAGAGAGAGAGAGAGAAAAGGACGGAAAGACAGGGAGGTTAACCAGGCGATGCCCAGTTGGCTACCCTACACTTGGGGAGGGGAACAAAGGGGAAAAAAGGAAAAAGAGCGGCAAGGAAATGAGTCTTCTAAGTGACCAGCGACCACTATGTCACAGGGACAGAGGGCGCGCACTGAAAACTTAAAGATTATAGGCGGGAATGCAACCCCGAGTCCCTTAAGAAAGTCAGGAGCGCTTTCACCGCTTTCCGTTGTCTGGAAGGTTGTGTCCAAGGCCCCAGACGGAGTTAAAGCTGGCGTTAGGGATTGGGAAACCGGTTTGCTTGCAGACTTTTGCATGTCCATTTAAAAAAGTGGCAATCCTGTTCCGCCTAATGTGTGACAGGATATTCTGCTGCATCATTTGATTTTCCAAGCAGTTAGTGAGAAATGGCAATAGAGCGAATTTTTTACTTGGGTCTGTTGGTGCATTTGCATAATCCTTGTTGACCGTTTGTGTACGTCTTAGTCTTTTTCGCGCTACGTCATCATGCAGCACAAACAGACAGGGCTTCACATCACTTCGCGAAGAGTTTCTGCAATCTGCTTCTAACAATATCATTTTCCCGATCCTGCATGCATGCACAGAAGTTATAGCTTCGAGGATGCAACTAAACGCAGTACGCGGACAGATATTTTGGTGCCGTATACATGCGTAGAGAGAACATCTGGATACAGCTTTATCAACTGGTTATTCCAGAGGCAAAGAAGTGCTTTATATGTTAGAAATCACCCATTTTGTATCGTATGGACAGTACGGACATTAGACAGTTTTAGTTTTACGTACAAAGAACCTTCACGCACGTAAACGTGGGCAGTCTACGTAGCCTACGCTCGTGTCGCTTCGTACAGTTTAGCTACACGTACGGGACGCAAACTGTGTAGATTTGCCATATAACCTAAAAAATGCGCTATCAAGTTGAGCCGCGCCATCTAGTACAGATAACGAAAACTAATTTTGCTTAGTCGAGCTGCTTGGAGCGGAGCCAGGCCAAGCCGCAGTGCGGGCGGTAAACCCTTTCCCCCTGTCTTCTGACAATCGTTAAGCAATTTTATTCCACCGAACTGTATGTTGCATGTTATCTTCAAAGGGATTGCATTCTTTCACGCCCCGCATCATATTTAAATCATTGCTTTTCGAGAAGCGAAGGCGCGCTGGTGTCCCACTCATGTTGATGACGTCTGCGTATGGCGCCAAAACGTGCACCGTTATGCTTTTCCCGCTTACTGTGCCGAGGGTCTCGCGATATCCCGCTAGGTTCTGAGCTTCGCGTGGTCTCGCGAGACCGTCGGCACACACGTTGCTGTGACGACCACAAACGCTTCTCCGTCAGGCTTAGAAGCTGCTGAAACGGATTTCTATCTGGAAAACAAAAGCTAGTTCTCACCTAAAACGTCATGCGAGAGCAACAATGGACGAACTGAAGGCAAATACAGCAGCTTACAGCACGATACCACGTCGAGGGATTAGCGAAGAAGCTGTTATCGTTGTGAAGCGGACGGGCAGGGCGCCGCCATCTTGCCAACGCCACGTACGCAAGCAACGTGGAGACCGCAACGCAAAGATCCGAATCTCACGTACGTCCGTGCGATCCACACAGACACTTCACGTTCTGCGCATGCGCGCTGGTGACCCGTAAGCGCTCTACTTACGTGAAGCTTCTACGTACGTGGAAATAAAACTGTCTATTGTATGGACGGAACTCTAGCTGCAGTAAATATTCCGTCTGGACGGAACTGCAGCAGCAGCAAATGTTCCGTCTGGACGGAACGATAGACACTCCGAAATAGTAAAGCAAAAGTATTCTCTCACAAAACAGCTCTTGGTAAGCTGGTTAAAATTTCTAATACTCCTGAATGTATTACGGTTTAGATATCTTGCGCAGTTTGCTACCTGAGTCATCCTTCTTTTATGGCAGCTTGCCGATGACAAATACATCCTCCGTAAATACGGACGTTAAAGGACTAGAAAGGGTAAACTCGAAAGCGCGGGAGGGCAACTCATTTCGTCTTTGGAGCGAGGCTGTGAGAAATGGCGCGGCGTTGTAGGCGGCTCAGCCTGACCACCTTTTGTGCACTCGGCTGTTTCCGCAAGTTAGCGAACAGCTCCGTTTCCCGCCCTGAAATTTGTACAGGTGAAACTTCAACGCGATTAATTTTTCACGGCGTACTCACGTCACACTATTACTACAAAAAGACAGAAAAAAAAAGAAACACCACTTGGCGCGTTTCGTCTGTAAATAAAAAATGAACGAAGAGGCCACGTAACCCACCCAGCATCTTTCAACAAACTCATACCGCAAGTAGGTTAAACAGAAATGATCAAAAGCCACAAATTTTGGTTGGATACGGAGATTGAGAGGAACGCACCCAGACGGGTGGAAAAAGCCGCCAGCGTGGAGATTGTAACGAAGTGCTCTTATAGCGGTACGTGTGTACCTCTTCATGGGGTTCTTGTGCCGTATATATTGGCACGCCACGGCTCGCACTGAACCGGTGGCGGCCGGCTTATTCGGCGCCCTGAAGACATCAGTTTTTGAGGCGAAACACCAGGTTCCTTGGCTCGCTCTGCGCATCCGTTCCGGTTATCTTCTTGCTAAAGTGTATGATTTATTTTGACGTCATGCATCAATTCTGCGCAGACTGTAAGTGCCCGCTGCCGAAAAACTAAAAACCAAGAACGGCGACGCAGAGAGGCAATGGATAGTAGTAGAAACATAGAAGACACTGAGGAAGAAACTTCTCTTGCTTTAACATTTCGCCTTTTGTTTTTTCCCCCTCTCCGTACGCTCGCGCTTTGCTCTTGCATTTCTGGTGGCCGCCTTACCGTGACTTGCGAGAAAACCCCGCAATCCGGGAGGAAAGAAAGGGAATTCTGCCCGTGGACCTATATATAACAGGGGCTGCCACTACGTTGCGTAACAAGTACGGGGCCCCGAAGAAGCCGTGCACTTTTTCTGAACTGCTTTGTTTTTTTTTCATGCTCAGTGTCAGATCCTCTCCAGTCTACTTTTCTTTGCTTTCTCTGCGATGTTCGAGGCGATTCCGCAGCGCATTTCACGCTTGTCGAGATCAGTTGCGAGGATGAATGGCGGATTCATGTAGGGCCGTGAAGCGGGTGCATACAATTTCGTGTAGATACCCTGAAGGGTATGTCATGCACGAAAAGTAGAAATGCTGATGGCCTGCCTAAAATAGCCGCCGTAAAAAAAGGATGCACTTGGAGCAGCACTAAGAGGGCAGGATGCTTCGCTTACAGTCGCGCTCAGTACAACCTATACACCGTGCCGACGGTGTACGCTCTGCAGGTTGCGTTTCTTATATCAACTGCACTGGCTGCGAAACGCACCTATGCGAACACACTGCAGGGAGCCCTGCTGTTTCGATTGGTTACTGAATACATAGGTTTTCACTCTGCCTTACTTTGGATAGAGGTAAAAAAATCTCTTAAAACTGCTTTAGCTGTGTAGGAGAGAGGTGTGACTCCTGGCTCATGACGTCTAACCAAACTGAAGTCAAGACTGTCGATTCGATCGATACCTTTGTTGTCACAATTTTTCGAACCACATTAGCACACCGCCTTAGAAAGCGCGATCATGTATGATATCTTGGTGTTACCCCTTAAAACAATATGTTCTCGCGCACGCATGCGGCCATATTATTAGCAAAGAGATTCTCGGGTTACTTGCGACGTCACTAACATCACACATCTCATTTAAGACTTGTTGCATATGGATCGTTTATCAGATCTGAGCTCGAAAACGCTTCGCTAGTCTGAAACCTTTATCTGAGATATCTCGGTTGTGCACTCAAAGCCGACCAAAACCGCACCACAAGGCTCATTCTTTCCCCAAACTTTTATGGCGATAGCTCAATCGCCATAAAAGTAAAATCCGGTCTTTTCCACATTTTTTTTCGCCGCCGCTTCGTTACCTCGTGTTTCACAGTCTTTCTCCATGCGTAGTGCATCGCTAGCTCCCCCACCCCCTGGACGTGTACGACACTGCACTGCCCTCAAATCCAGGGCACCCGTACACGTGCCCGCATTGCTAAATTTGTCGAATGGGCCCCCGAGGTGGCTCAGTGGTTACGGCGCTCGGCTGCTGACCCGAAAGACACGGGCTCGATCCCGGCCAGGGCGGTCAAATTTCGATGGAGGCGAAATGCTAGAGGCCCGTGTACTGTGCGATGTCAGTGCGCGTTGAAGAACCCCAGATGGTCGAAATTATCTGGAGACTCCCACTATGACATCCCTCATAGTCTGGATCACTTTGGGACGTTAAAGCCCATAAACCAAACCAAATTTACCGAACCACCCTCATTCTGGTCAGCAACCGACTTTAATGACCTTTCCCATGAAGCCGCTTCCATATGCCTTTCTACATTTTAAAAGAGATTAAGATTATATTTGGCACGATAGCATTTCTATAAAACTGCATCTGTGATCGTTAGCGGGGGTTCTTTTAGCAAATTGAGTGTTGTGAAGCGAAGAGGGGATGCTTGCAGCGAAATCGAGAGAGCGAGAGAGGAAGAACACTGGACATCTAGCGTCGTCGCGACGAACTCACGGATTTCTCGGAGGCAGGGCAGGACGGCTTACGTAAACTGCTTCCCCGACCAAAGCATGAAGAGATGCCCACCTGAAATGTCAGGCATGTGTGTGTTTTATTGAATACTTTCCATGTCGAAACCGTTGGAGCATTACTGACGTACGCGTGCCATACTTAGACACATTTTTACGTAAAAGTGGACGTTTCGAGGAATTGCCTTGACGTATACTAAAAAAAAAAAAAAGTGAACGTCAGAATTTCTCAGGACACAAGGAAAAAAATACCTCATCATCATGGCCCACTTAGCCGCCTATTGGACGCCGCGTGGCGACACACCTGCGAACCGCGTCTGCTCACGTGTAGGCCCGACCGCTTTCTTTGGAATCGCCTTCCAGGAGCACTGCTTTCGAAGCTAGGAGCGCAGCCTCCGGCATCGGAATTTGTCAGTGGGCGACGGGCACGTTGCAGGAAGCAATAATTCGCCGCGCTTCGCGTCCTGCAGCATCACACCTGCTCGCTGCAAGAGCAATAACACCAGAGTTCTCCGGACCAATTTTGGGCACAACCGAATTGCCATCGATGGATCTGATACGTCATTTCGCAACTGTCGCCTTCTATCGCCGTTTTTTTTTGTCACTTTTTGTTGTCCTCTTTGTGTTTCCGTTCCTGTTGCGGAAAACAAGATTTGCGACGACGTCCGTATGAACACTTAGCCATACCAGCCACTGGCGCATCGCGTTGGTTTCCGTTAGTGGATCATAATCTCGGCGCTTCAGTCTTATTCATTGGTGTAGCGCGGCTTGACGTCATTGCGAGCGCCACATAATGACTACGTTTCGTTGCAAAAAGCGACGCATTTTTGGTCACTGGCCAACTCTGAAAGCACCACTACTGGACTAAGTCTTTGCAACAACTGCCGTAATAGCATATTTCAGCAAGATCACTCGTGTTCCTTTCGTTTTATTTTGTTCCTCTATGCTCTACTAGGCTCCGCTTCTCTTCACGTACAGAGAACAGAACCAACCAGGCAGTGTCTTGCCCGGCCACGACGTTGGATGCTGTCGCGTAAAAATATGAAAGCCCCTTTTGTCAGTCGCATTCTAGGGGCTCAATGTCACGTAACTTTCTTCACCTAAATCAGTGCGCAGGGAGTGCCGACACGCCTATAGAAGAATACGGAGGCCCGTTCGTAAGCCACTGGACGAGCGCAGCTAATTCCAGGTTACTCCCTACGCGTTAGCCAACCAAACACTTCCGCAGACCACCGCCGTGGACATACGGTCCCACTGACGAGCTTGATTGATCGCCGCGGATGTTTTGGGGGTCGCCGGGTTCCGGCACCGGCGGCACTTGGCGGACAATCAGATGGCCCGGCGATGATCACCGGGACGAGCGCAAGACGGAGACGACAGGGGTCGAATATAGGCGCATTGCACCGCGCGGCTCTTGAAGCCGTCTCTTCGGGACATCAAAGCAACAGGCCCTGGGAATTACGGAGCCCCGTTACCGCGGAGCGCTGGGAGCAAATCACGGACGGGGTCGGGGAAGAACTATCGGCGCACCGGCCACGGCCACAGGAAGAGGCGTATCGGAGCGGCTCTCGTTTGGACGGCCGGCTCGGGATAGACGTCAGAAGGCATCGGCGCGGCGCGCCACCCGGGACATGGGGGGGGGGGGGGGGGGATAGCTTATGGCGGGGACCCGTCACGCTGCGTGATCGTGCGCCTGGTTGGTTCCGCGGTCCCGCGCGTGCGCGCTGTGGCCGGACGCAGCATCCTCCGCACGCGGCCCACTGGTGGATCGTTTGGCGATCTCCCATCCGCCGTGCACAAAGCAGCGAAAGGGAATAGAGGGAAAGAAAGGGGAATCAGGGCACTCAAGCGGTGCTTCCGCTGACAATCGAGACAAACGATGAAATAATCTATGCGAGAAGGCTGTAGCAGGGGGAGTTGGGCATAACGAGCAGCGGAAAGATGATATATGCAAACGTCGTATAAGAAAACGTCATATAATGATTAAATTTTATGGAGATAGTACAGTACTTATTGCTTTTCTGATTTCAGGCGCGTTTATCTTTAACTTTTCTAAGTACGCATTCAATATTCCGTGTACTTGTCTCTCTTGTACATTCGCCTTCTATAACATCCGCATTTTGTCACGGAAGCTGAGTGCTGTGTATCGTAATGTCCACTTTTGTTTAACTGACAGGAAACTTTTCACTTAATTCGGACGCGATGGCGTTAAGGAGCTCGTGTCGCAGAAAATCCATCGTCGTCTTCGTCGGCGTCGTTGACCGCGAGCGAAAAATCCACGAAAAACCCTCAGAGAAGCAACCAAGGAGGGAGGTGGCCACCTAAGTCACGTGACCTTGTGGCGTCATGACAACCTGCCCACCGTATTGTGAGCGAACTACGCACCGTGGCAGGTGGCAGTGAAATTAATAACTCGTCGTGAGAGTTTGCTCGGGGAGGCAACCTGAGCCCCACAAGGCCCACCGGGTGGCAGCACCATGCCATTGCAGGACAGTGGCGCATCGCTTAACCGCTGCACCACTGTGCCAGGAGTGGTATGACTCCTATCAGTGACTCCCATGGATCTATGAATGTTAAGTAGAGAATGACAATTGCTGCTTATATGGGCAGTAACACACTAAAGATATTGCGTCATACCCTTATGGCGGAGTTTGTGTGTCCCCTCCAATTTTTTCTTCATATGTTGTATTGTTTATGGCATGTAGAATATTTTTCTGCCCTAAAGGTTGCTCCACTTTATGTGTGTCAAAGTGTACTATTCACTGACTTTTCTGCTTTATTCTGCAGTGATGCAGTTAGGCTGATCATGTTGATGCTGACGACGATCATGCCAAGGATACGGCGGAGGGAAATTGCCTTTAGCGTCGCCGTCCAGAACAAATATTGCATTTTGTCACTAATGGCCACAAAAAAAAAAAAAATTACCGAAGCAGTGAAATCTTTGCATTCTTTCGCATATGCAGCTTTTAAAGCATGGTCCGGAGCATTCTTCCGATCGTTTGGGATGAATACAGTATGCGCCCCTTGAGGCAATCTAGTACGGCGACGAAAACATGTAGGCTTGTCAAAAAGATTTTAGTTTAACACAAAAATAACGCGACGACTAGTGATTATGTTCATATGCCTACTCGAATTTGTACCTTCACATCCCGTAATATTGCTTGACTGAGGTAGTAATCGCATAGTCACTTTCACTGGATAAGGCGGCGCGTTGTCATGAAGCGGTAACGTCCGCTTTGGATTCCCAGAAATACTTGAATGCCTTCATTCCACGAGAACAGCTGGGACTATACTTTAACAATCGCATCTGGCCGTACTCTAGGCCATTGCGCCGCCTCAGGGGCAGAAACCTCACTGCCGTCATCACTGACAATGAGGGAAGACGCTACAAGGGTACCTGCAATTAGAAGGGTTTGTTCGAAAATTCTGCATTTCTTTTAACATTCGTCGCCGGTGTCGCTTTGTGCGGGGAGGTAGAGATCCCTCGCAGCTGCAGTCACTTGCAGAAGAGCCACAGGGGAAAGGCTGTGTGTTATTTCCTCCAATCGCATCTGTGAGAAGCCGACTAAATGTTTGGAAGTAGTTCGGCATATCTGCTTAAGGGGAGCCCATTGTTGGGAGCACAAGATCTGTAGCAATATACGGTTACAGTGTTGGCCAGTATTGGCAGTAAGCGATAACTGTTCGCGAAAAGCGCAGCTGCCGGACTCAATACCAACTCATCAAATATTTTGGGGCCTCGGGGACCATCGCTCCATCTTTTTCTTGAAATTGATACAAGCGAGGTAAATAAAGTTGTCATCTCAGCTTTTCTTCCCCCCCCCCCCCCCCACCCCCCACCCATGGGAAGCGGAATCCCTGCTGTAATCCGACCGCCGCTGGCGCCGCACCTTCTCCCGCTCTCCTTTTTTTTTCTCTCTCTCTCTCTCTCTCTCTTAAATCGCAAAACACCGTTTCAGCAGCCCGGCAAGCGGACCCCCTGCGAAACGTGACACGTGCGTGGGCGTCCCTTCGCCGCGCCGATTTAGCGGTCTTCGGAAGTGGACAGCGTTTTGCGGTGCGCTCCGGGCCTTGTCCGAAGCCTGTTAATGCACTCCATCAATCAATACGTCCTCGACCAAGCTCCCGTCCTTCACAAGGCGGCAAGGCTGTTTCTAACGTTTTCTCTTATTCATCTCTTTTACTTTTTACTTCTTTTTACTGGCGAATCCATCTGAAACTGGGGGCGGTGACAGGAATGGAAAATACCTTTGGAGGGCTACGCTGACACGTTCTCCGAAAGGTTACATTTTCGAAGGCGTTTAAGGAGCTACTGCGCACTAAATTGTTCTTGCCAGTTTTACGTTGCGGCAAAAGCTCTGTTTTATGTCCGTCCGCCCGCGCGCGCGCGTGTGTGTATGCATGTGTGTGCGTGTGTGTGCGTGTGTGCGCGTGTGCGCGCGTGTGTGCGTGTATGCGCGCGCGTGCTTGTGTGTGTGTGTGTGTGTGTGTGTGTGTGTGTGTGTGTGTGAGTGAGTGTGTGTGTGTGCGTGCGTGTGTTTGTGTGTGGGTGTGAGTGTGTGTGCATGCGTTCGTGCGTGTGCGTGCGTGTTGGTTGGTTGGTTTATGGGGTTTAACGTCCCAAAGCGACTAAGGCTATGAGAGACGCCGTAGTGGAGGGCTCCGGAAATTTCGACCACCTGGGGTTCTTTAACGTGCACTGACATCGCACAGTACACGGGCCTCCAGAATTTCTCCACCAAAGAAATTAAACCGCCGCGGCCGGGATCGAACCCGCGTCTTTTGGGTCAGCAGCCGAGCACCATTGTGTGATACCCATACAACTCCCGTGATACCCATACAACACGGAGACTCTCACCGTTCTTTGTTCATCTCTTAACACTCGGGGACGCTTTGAATACTGCTCTTGTAGACTTCTAAGATTCTAGCGGCAACCACTTGGCTTTCAGCACCCAGAAGCTTTCAAGTTGTTGAGGCGATTGCAATCCAGCAGGCTACCCATTCGGACGCCTGAAAATAGAGTGGCTTATAAATGGTGCACAGCAGCCTCTGCGATTAGTAGGGAAGAGCTGTCCCTACAGTGAATGAAGCACGTTCAGTCGAATGGTACACCTCTACGCTAAATATTCACCTTTATTGTAACCACTTATTCCTAGCATTTCTTCTCGTCTGCAGATAGTTGAGAAAGATGAATTGGACAATACCCCCATAGGAAATAAAGAAAGAAAAGGGCTTTTGTAATTTTGAGGAAGTTCATGGAGAGCTGCTTCAATTGTAGGCCATGCTGAGTTAATTACTATTTACTAAAGTGACGTTAAACCACACTAAACACGTTTATAGCAATTTCTAATTATGTTCGCTTGCATCAACTCATAACAACTAACGGTAGCACGTGAGCGTTATGCGGAGGAACTTTGCCAAAATCTAATTAGTTTCATGGCAGGCATACAGTATGTGACATCAGAGGCGACCCTTCAGTCCACTTTTAAAGTTTCATGAGAAAAGTTCGCTGCATAAGACGCTCATTATGCATAATAAGCTCATTATGCATAATAAGCATAATAAGAGGGCCTTTAGGGGTATCTTGAAATAATAAATAAACAAGCTTTCAAGGGGTGAAAACTTATATGCGCGGCATGGTAATGAGGTTCCTACTGCTGCAATGTAAAGGCATATTTGATGCAAGGTATGGTTACCAGATCGCCGGTAACCTAACTGTCCCAGCCAACGTATAGTCGTTTTCGGTTATGCAAAACAGCTCTAGCGCAAGTCGACAGTCAGGAGGCTGCAAAATCGCATCGATAATTGTTTGTTGACTAGTCTGGCGCCGAACGCACCTTAAAGAGTGCAAAAAAAAAAATGTTAGGGTTTTAACGTAGTTAAACCGAGTAGGACGTGCGAAAGCACTACAGGCAACACCGCCTCAAAGGCAACCGCATGCAAGATCGATGGTCAGCCGCTACTGGCAGCTGCGCAAGGCCTCCGCCGCTGGCGCTCCATCAGATGTTGATGCTTCACACATACCTCGGGTTTTAAGGCGAAAGCCTTTAATGTCTCATCGTTGTAAGCAGCAGTTGTCGACAGAAATGTCACGCTTTTCAATTGGTCGAAGCGGTCGTGACGTCACAGTGCGCGAATTTCAAACGGGGCCAATTGTACTTCGGCTACTAACCATGGAACCAATAGAAGGGATCGTATAGTGATGTTCCAAGTAAGTGGGACTGAGCGTAGTTAATTGCTTAATTACCCAATTACCCTAATTAACTTTCCTAGTCAGGTCATATAAATAAATAAAACCGAGAAAGAAATTCGTCGAGCTCGTGAATCGAACCCCGGTCTTCGGCGTGCGAGACGAGCATGCTATCCACTCCGCCATGCAAGCTCGAAGGTTTGGAATGAACAAAGGCGCGTCTAGTGAATACGGTGTCTTCGCTCACTCCCATGCTCTTCTCTTCCCTTCCAGCGAGGTTTAGGTGTCCACCGAGATATGAGAGACAGATACATTCCTTTCCTCAAAAACCAATTTACCGACGAGAGAGGCGTAGAACCGAATGAACGATGGCGTTCTATGGACTGCCTGGCAGCGTTGCAAGACGCTGTCGCGTTCCACTCTTAGAGGCGAAGCTTAGCAGCTTAATCATACGTCAGTGACCGCACTTTAGGTCAAAAAAGTGCCCCCCCCCCCCCTGAATTTTGACGGGTGTACACCGAGATATGTGAGACAGTTACTGCGTAATTTCCTTTCCTCAAATACAATTTTCATTTTCTTCATTACGGGCCCTCTTTGTCTTCTTTCACTCCCACTTCCTCCCTTCCTCTACGGTGCGGTTCAGGTGTCCACCGAGATGACAGAGAATTACTGCGCCATTTCCTTTCCTCAAAAGCGTTGCGTTCAAAGGGCAAGGCATCGCGCCGAAAGGGTGGTGGCGTTCAGTGGACTCCCTGGCAGCGCTACAACACGCTGTCGTGTTCCACTCCTAAAGGCGAAGCTTAAGCGTCATTAATTAGCAGTTAATTAGTATTCAGGCATTAATCAGTAATTAACCATTAATTAGTGATCTGTCATCACTTAGTAATTCGTACTCAATTATATGTGACGCCACCAGTGCAACAGAAGCAGCGAAAGTGGTGCGGAGAACGCTTTCGCCTCTACGCACTTTAGACAGTCAAAGTGCCCCCTGATTTTTTCAGCTTTGGTAGCGAAGTAGCGCTCTCAGGCTAAAAATACTCGTGGCCTACAATGATGCATTTTGTGCAGAGAATACTACGCCGAATTGGGCGACGCTGCTCCGGTGCTAAAATATCCTAGGAACAGCTATAGCGGTAAAATGGAGATCAAAATATACGGTGAATAGCTGAACCGCGGACATACTAGCAGCGCTTACGAGGATTCAGATCCGACTGCTTGGCAACGGGCAATCCAGGTTTTGCGCAGGAGTACGAAAACAAGGGAGGAGGCTGAATTCTCTCTGTACCTTTCTCCTGGAGGGAATGAAATAAGAAACACTGTGCCAAAGCAGTAAAATTCAATGCAGTTTTCAGGGAAGCGATAGCTTTCCATTTTGGTGATAGATTTTTACTTTCGGTCTTTGGGTTTAGCCTTAAACTTGAGTTTTGGGGAGAGCGCCGAAGCTTTTAGCGGGACTGAGCACAATTTTTTATACGCACTTTCATCTTGCCGGCTTGAGCATGAGAACGGCTGTTACATTTTGGGTCCTCACTCTCGGCAATCCCACACGAAAAATTTTAAAAAAAATTGGGCCACTACTTCCTTTTTCATGACTGCGCTGTTCGCGCCCTAGCTTCCTTGGAAATTTTAGTGAAACGCCTCCTCAGGCCTGGAAAAATTATAAAACAAGAAGAGAATTAAGGCAGCGAGACGGTAGAAAGTTGAGGACAGAAAGCAAAACAAAAAAGAATTCCAGGAGGTCGAAAATAAAAAAAAAAGGAGGATGCAAATGCTGGAGCACAATCTCGCACACCCAGCGGTTCTCCTAAAGCGCTCCGACACGCCACGATTATACCTTTTGCCAGAAGCGGTTCTGACGAGGACTTTTTTTTTTTTAAATTTCCTTTCATTTTCTCTCTCCGTGGGTTCGATTCGTTCAATCGACCGGGGCTGGTATGGGGCTTTTTTTGTGGTAGAGTTCGGAAATACGTTGGGCCAGACGCCAACGTTGCCCCGCTTTGACGAGCGCGTATAAATTTTAGCCGGTGGATACCATAAGCGCCATTACGTATCTCCTCACGTCGTACGCTGCTCGCGCACCCCAATAGTGGAACATATGCCTCAAGCTAGGACACGTTCACGTCAGTTTTCGGTAAATCCTTTTTGCGTGCTGCTCACTGCCAGTCGTTTGCGGCAAAGAGAGGGAGGAAATGAGAGGGAAGCTTTAAACGCTGCTATGCATACCTTCAAATGACGGAGTACGAAAAAAAGAGAGGGATCCTGATATTGTTCGAAGAACTTGGGAATTGGTTTGTTCTTGCCTTCCTTTTGCGCATTTTTACAGCAGACAAAATTTTGGGAGCGTGCGCAAAAGTTATGTATCTGTCTGTACGCTTTTGGAATTAAAGCTGTTCTTTCGCCTCGACCACTTGATCCCTACCGCTCTGAAGCTTTGAGTGAAAAGAGGACGTGTTACGCTGTACTTTCCGCTTATACTCGGCTGCAAAAGGCAGCTTACTCTGTAAATAATTAGTTTTTTTCTTGCTTACTAGAAAACAAAAACTCGGTAACAGTTCGCCGCGATACGTGATGCAACACTATACAGTGGCTTGTTGGGGAAGTTTCGAACACGCCTTGTGGCCTTCCGCACCATCCGAAACAGCATAATGATATTTTCCTACGCAGCAAGAAGGAGCCAAGCTGTGCCACCGAACTTGGCTTCAGTCATGAACGTACAACCGACGGCTGCAGTCTATATAACGACGTTAACGGGGCACATCGTATCCCGCGCAAACCATTCATTTGCTCCACAGCTTTGACGCGATCGCGGATATTGCGCGTATGTGACCCGTGGTTCCCTCTAAAGCGCATGACGATGCTTGCGCTGAATACTTGTTTGAAAAGTGCCCCCCTCCGGCGCTGCCGCGTGCCCTGTTGCATTCTCGCAACTCTCATAACCGTGCTCCTTGAGGGCTCGACGGTCATAGGGTAGCGGCAACGGGTAACCGTGCTTCAATTTGCGAGGAAAGCAGCTCCGCGTGCATGATCCACTGGCGCAGCGGGGCCCGCAGGGAGCAAACAAAGGAAGTAAACACACTCGCTCACTCACTCCAGCGCCTGCATGATGCGGTGTCATCCGGAAGATCGGCCGCGGATCCCATGGCGCTACGTCTACTAATGGCCACCGCGGAGCATACCCTCGGAGGGCGTACACCCCTGAGCGCACAGGCTAACGTCCGGCAACGTCGTCGGGGGAAGGCACTCCGAAGTGCAGGCAGGAACGTGTCTGTTCACGAACAAGCCCAATTCCGTCGAGGCAGAGCCTCATCTCGAGCGCGTGGTGATGCACACCGCGGAGAGGAGGCAGAGCCCGGGGGCGGGTTTGTTTGCCCAGTGACCCCTGTCATCTTCGTTCCGGGGCACGTGTTTGTCTCCTGTATGTCTTGAATAACATAAGCGTGTCTATAAAGGGGCGTTAGCTTGAACACGGGCTTCTCCGCAGCGTGGGTTTGAAAGTAAAACCGTCAGAGGTCGGCAAAATACGTGAAGTAAACTGTATGTGCTTAAACCGAAAAGCCAGAATTCTGCGGCAAATCCTCGTCGGTGCGTTGATGAAATAATAAAAAAAAACTGTGCCATATAGGTGTCATGGTCACACGCACCGTTTTACGTGTATGCATGATGAACATATTGAATAGAACGCAAAATAATAATAAAAAAACGCTTCGAACTCTGAGAGACGAACCTGATAAATCGCGATTGTGATTTTGCGCTTAGATTTTTTCGCGGAACTGGCAACCGTTTCGCGTATACATATAGAGCTTGAATGCTGGTTAAAAAAAAAACACAGCTTCGCTTTTTACATGTCAGTTATTTAAGCAGTTGGTTAAAAAAAATTTATTCACTCATAAGGCCCCAAAAATGGGCACTGACAAGATATTTTAATTTATAAAAGCAAAAGGATAGCACAAGTGAAGTCAAATATAAACCGACTTGGGAAATTAGGTAGCTCGGCCAGAAACGGCTACTGGCAACAAGAAAACGGCCGCAAAATTTTCATAAAAGATTACAATGAAAGACACTGTTAAACACCTTCTGCGGAGAGCACATAAACTCGCTCAGTCCCTACATTCCCTCATCATGAACACCTGAGCCCAACTTCTGCACGCAGCAGAGAAGCCACAGTAGGGCTCCAAAGTTTGCGAGTCCTTTTCGGCGACTTTTTCATGCTCGCGCCCTCCTCCGTTGCATGCTGCTGTGTAATTCTTACCAGGAACAGACGGCAGCGCTACTAGAAAAAGGACGAACTCAAGCGCTGACTACTGCCAACTGTTTATTCAGGGAAGCGAAAGCACACGCTATTTGATTCGGGAAACCAGGCGTACGACCGCAAGTGTCACTCGCACATGTACGGAAAAACACAGGGGCGAGAATTCTACAATACCACTGTTGATTTACCTAGTTGAGTCACCTAGCCTCAAGTACTGTTGCCAGTGGTATTTATAGAATTCTCTCCCCTGTGTTTTTCCGCATATGTGCGAGTGACACAGGCGGTCGCACGCCTGGTTTTCCCGAATCAAATAGCTTGCGCTTTCGCTTCTTTGAGTAAACATTTGGCAGTAGTCAACGCTGGTGTTCGTGCATTTTGTGGTTGCGCTGCCGTCGTACCCTGTCAACCATGAACCAACTAGTCCGAATTACCACTATGCATCAGTTTGTAATTCTGCTCAGAGATGACTATTCGGTAGATTCTTTCAGGGGTCGTGCAGCTACCATGGCCGCGGCCTGTCAGCCGCTCCGGCTGGTCAAGAAGCTCACCCCCCCCCCCCCCCCCCCCCGGGGAATTCCAGCGCGCGTCGGCAGCCAGCGGAAGAGCGCCGACCTTTGAGCGTGCAAAACAAAAAGTCAGAGAGAAGAACAAAAGGCGCGAATACGCTGAAATTCAAAACTTGACTACAGATAACTCAGTTTCTACAAAGCGCATTAAAAAAATTCTTGCTGGAGGACATTCGTGAAGCGGCGTCCTTTAACATACCAGGAATACCGTACCTTCATTGAGAGCCCCTTTCAAATCCCCTTTAAAAACCTTTGAGCGGTACACAAACAGCACAAAAAGAAGAGGAAGACCTGTGTCCCTTTTCGTTTGTGGCTATTGCCTTACGCTCGTCATGCTTTTCTCCAAAAACACATGGCGCTACGCCGTCCGCGGACGTCCGAAAGGATGACTACAAAAAAATATCAAACTTCCTCTCACGCCCATCCAAGCAAGGCAGGCAGCTGGACGACTTTGCTCTTTTTTTTTTTTAGAATGAGGAACCATGCCTTTAAAGTATTTCAGAACGGAGGTTTAAATCTTATTTAGGAAAACCGAACACCTGCAGATTAAGATTAGAACTGAGTGATTAATTAGCAGCCATTTGGAAATATGAAAAGAGTCGCGTCTGTCCCCCGCTGAAGATGCCTGGACGCTGCCTTGTCGAATAGGAGGACACGTAGTAGGACAGCAATTAAAAATAAAAAAATGCAATGGGCTTTGGATAACTTGCCGACGAAGGCCTGCATTCCACTCGGGTCACTTTTTTACTCCTAGGACTCAAATAGTTGGCCGCCT
Organism: Amblyomma mixtum; assembly: GCF_055824585.1. Lineage (NCBI taxonomy): Eukaryota > Metazoa > Arthropoda > Arachnida > Ixodida > Ixodidae > Amblyomma > Amblyomma mixtum. Next base: position 34,118,371 of record NC_143014.1, read on the forward strand.
TTGTTTTATTGCGTAAACTTCGAATGCAGGAAATAGGAGAGGACGGTGCTATAGAAACGGGTTGCTATCACGCGTTATAGATTTTACTAGAGTATAGAAAATAAACAAAGGAACAGGTGGGCGGTGCTTCGCTAATTGAATACCGTATTCGGTCAGGTACGCGTAGATTCTGTGCAATGAAATCGATCAATCTGTTCTTATCAGGGCCCGCCGAGAGCAGGCGAAACTCTAACAAGCGCCCACAGCCGCTTCCGAGCGGTTCGCGTCCATCGATCTCTTGAAGGTTGCAAGCGATGTATTGATCTGTTCAGAGACCAGTTTGCGCCAATTACTTAACACCGCTGCGTAGTCCGGTCACTTTTGGGTGATTAAAACGAACGCAGGTTTCAAAAGGAGGCGGTGGGAAGGGGAGCCCTGTTCACGCATTAGCGGCTCCGCTGAACCAAAACACAGGTTCTCCGGAAGCCATGCTCGAGCGGCGACGGCTAAGGGATTTGTTTTTCTGCCTTCTAAAACTGTGCGCCCACGTGCGTTGTCCGTTGTCTGACAGCTTACTGTATTAGCGCACTTAAAGCCTAATCTTTTCACTGCGTACAAAGTTCATACCGTATTAAGTAAAATTAAAGAACCCCCGCCTCCCCCCTCCTTTTTTTTTTCTGTCTTAAAGAGCAACCTTCGTAATAAGGGAGAGTGCTTGGAATCAAAAAGTGCTTACGTAATTTGCTTTTTTTTTTTGTGAAACAAAGACGTCGACGGACGGCAGGGATGTGGCGGTGTGCAAGAGGTTTAAAATAGGGGGTGCATTATTTCGCGCTAATGCGGCTCCTTTAGTACTGGGATTTAGGCACTGGCTTATACGTCGATGCTCGAAAGAACGATCCAGACAACCATTCCTTTTCCCAGAGGGGCAAAGCTTGGTGAGGGGGTTGTGTTAACTCTTTGCTGCACCATCAAGGCAGTGCCGCAGATGCTTGCTGCATAAATAGACAAAAACCTAACCGCTCGCTCCTTCAACAAGCGTTGCAATCTTTTTAAAGCTATTTTTACATTTTTAAACACAATGACCTGAAAAAATTCAGGGTTGATGTCTGCGAGTTGAAGTTTAATCGTAATTATGACCACCACGGTATAATAGTTAGAATCAGGGATCTGAAAAACTGGCTGTTGCTGCATTAGTGCGCGCCCGATTTGGTCCGCAGAGTAACGTTTGGCGACCAAGGGGCGTTACAGTAATGGCTGCCTAAGAAGTTTGCAAAATTGCGTGGGTGTGTGGCCTCCTACGCCTTCACTCCAGAGTCTGTACATTAACTGTATGCTTTTATCCCTCCTTTCAGCTGAACGCTGACAATATTTCACGAACACGTGGCTTGCTTTACACAGCACTTGCAAACTTTTGTACTCCTGTGGCTTGGTTCTGTCAGTAACAGCCAACGCTCTCGCACGTTCAACTGCCGATTCGAATTGAATCGAATAAATATTCGTAAGAAAGGATACGCGGAAGGAGCACAGCATAACCACGGTGAAACGTTGCAGCTGCAGTAGTCTTGTTAGATTCAAGGCATAGGTCTTTGTGAGGAGCTTACGGTCCACAGCGACCATATGACCCGACGCGTCATTGGGTCATGCGATGGGGCGCGTGTCTTGTTCTTGGCTTTCCGGTGCTCAGCACAGACACCACGACTGACTCTCATGCTGGCGAGGGTTTCAGGCATCATGCGGCGAGGCCAGCGGAGCTCCGCCACACGGTACTGACGGATAGTATTCCGCAGAACTGCATACGCTGCACCTCCAACGCTCTTAAACTCGTCTTAGTATGGGGGCAACCGACAGTCATGTGGAGTTAGGAAATATGTTGGGGCTGGCTAGCCTCAACTCCCAGAGGGCAACGATGATTGGAGATGATTAAGATAGGCATGTGTCATGCAGTTGATGTAATCTGAATTGTGCTGATGATGATGTGCTCCCTTCAAGTTACGACTGGGTTGGTATGAAGATTAAAAATATTAAGCTTTAAGCTTTACGTGTACGTGCTATCGGCCACAAAAGTTTACGGGATGCGGCTGTGGGGGAAAAATGATTTAGAATTGCCTGCAATGTCTGAAAGTTGGCGGGGAAGAGCATGCATGCTTCATCAGCTGGTAACAATACCAGGCGGCTGGGCCGCTAAGCGGAGTAATGATAATTTATTTTCCTAGAGCACGCATCCCATACACGTCTGTGGCCGATAGCACTGCGCCATTTCTGTGTTACTGTCGCGTCAGGGCGTACCTCACAGCCGCATCTAGTGGCGCCGTTTGGGAGGTGCGTTCAAGAAAAATAGGAGTAAACTATCGGAGTCAGCCATTGTTGCTCTTCTTAGTGAACTGCAGACAGACCCACTAAGATCATATCGATCGTTTAGCAGCCTTTCTGCCAAGAAGCTAGCGCAAGGCGGTGGGACGTCGCAGAAACAGGTCCGCCATATTTGGTCGAGCTTCCACGCGTGGTTGGCGAGCGCTGCTTCTGTTGGCTACGTGAAAGCCTGGCCATAGCGGGGAGCTTACCAGTAGCCAAGTGCTCGCCAGGCTAAAACAGTTACCGGAGCTCGCATAGGGAGTCAATGGGGAATACCGCGGACAGGTCCAGAAAAGACGAAAGCAGCTCGGGGGTCTTTACACAGGGAAGAGCGGCGCAAAGCCGTTTTTCCTCACGCGCCTGGCAACATGCGGCAGGCAACGTAACACTTAACCGGATGATGATTAGCGAACAGGAAGGCTGACAGTGAAGGACAGGGGAAATGTCAAGCCGGGCGAGAGGCGCGGATAGCTTCCTGGACGCAGCGAGCGCGGTGAAAAAGCTTCTCACGGGAGCTCCCGCTGGTGTTTATTCCCTCGGGCGAACTATGCAACACGCCTGCGGCGTATATATACGAAAACAACCGGCCGAAAAAGGCTTAGGGGCCAGCGTTGTGCTCGGCCGACTCGGATGGAGCTTAAGCAAAAAGCTTTGAGCATTTTCCCCTCTACTATTCCCGGTACTTACACTGTATACATATTATAGTTTGGGGACATCTTGGGTCCTGAGGCGGCCAGCATCGGCGCCTTAGTCTGATCCCAGAACTTGTTGCGAAAAAAAAAAGAACTTCCACTCATGATAGCATGGAGCAGACGGAAACTAGAAATGTTTTCCGGGTGGAAGCTCTGCGTCTCTTTTCCTTTTGCCGCAACCTTAGCGGATATAGAGCAAAATTAAGACACTTTTCCAGCAAATGATTAATAAGTTGATAGCTTTGCAGATGTATTTAACCCTTGCCGGCCCAAATTAAAACTGATCAATAGAAAAAAAAATCTATATACAGAAACTAGCATGTGTAGGAGGATAATTCTAAAGCATCAGAAAATCAGTCTCGTCGGTTCTTTATTAGTTTTTTTTTGCATGATTCGAAATGTAATCATAAAGACCTAGGGGGTGCGTAATTCTTTTTTTGTGAATTCTTTGAAGATTGTAATAAATATCATTTACTTTGAAACCACGCTAGTCTCTGCTAGAGTAGAGAATGCCACAATTCCTGCCAAGAATACGCGTGAATAACATTACGCACAGCTTGTACCTCTGCTGTTATTTTCTCACAGTGTTGTGTCCTATGCAAGTGGAATTCTTGAGTTGGTTGAAGACAAGCACAGGTTTTTTTGAGACATGCCATGTAAGAGGCAGGGCAACCACCCTGCCAGTATCTATATTTCCAGCCTCGAGCTCACAGCATCTGCCTACTGTACAAACTAAAGAAATTGTTATGCGAAGATCCCAAATGTTGAGTCGATGTAGAAGCGTTTGAAGTACTCGTAGAGTGAAGGTGCTCCTTCCAGGAGGGGGGGTTCTTATTTATGATATCTGCTTTGTTCAGCAGTATCGTGCTGCATCCACAATGTGGAGTTTTCTGTGGCGTCTTTTTTGGTCGCACAAGAAGGCGAGTTGGTCGCCTTTGCGGAGGTTGAAAGCTGTATGGCTATCAATTTTCAGTGTAGTTGCGCTACCACTCGGTCCTGCTTAGTCCTGCAGTTTTAAATTTGCAGGCATGGATGGTACTCCATAGAGGTTCAATTCTTTTGTATTAGGCTTTGCCTCTGGGTAGTTGTTGCTGATCTAAGTTCGATGAATGCTGTTTCTTCATCATCGGATGAATCGACACCTCAACACGTCTGGTGGTCCGCTCTTGAAACTTCTTCCTTTCCATATGAAAAATGCTTGCACTGAATGTGTGCATTTGCTTCGGAAGAAAAAAAAAGTTTATTGTTACATATAGAATGCGAAAGAGGCAACATTTACACGACACAAACAGTGACAGGTACCGCCAATATGGACGCACTGATTATTCTATGATAGGGCCTCCAGTTCCAGTAATCCCATTAGGAATCATTATTCGCGAAATATTTCAGCGCTTGTAAACGTGTTTGACCGAAAGAGTTTACCTTGAAGGAGTAACGTGGGGCTTACTTGTACCCTTCCACGTGATTAGAGAAAAAAAAAAAACTGGTTTTCTTTCTTCTACACTGTGCAAGGGAGGACGTGGCACCAGGCGATGGCGACAGCCAAGCGTAGGCAGATTCTATATCCTACTATACCCCTATTTTCCTATACCCTACTTATCCCTTGTTTCTGTACTTCATCCCCACCCCCCTCCCCCTCAAAAGATTGTGCCACTAGCCTCACTGCCAGTCTTAAGGGAGCATCAGAGTAGAATCATCTGATGCGGGTTGCGTCGGTAGCCACGGCTAACCGAAGGTTACATAATATCGACTGATCAAATATGGCTGCGTTCATTGAGTCTGGCTGCAAACGAATTATATGCACGTAATAACATTGACGTATATGCACGTTCACAAATGAGTGATGCAGGACACAACACAAAGTTTCGAATATTAAATTTGTGACGATATGGGCGCAGTCTTCCACCCTGCGCTCACACTGAGCTGCTGCAGCGTCTTCGCTCGCTAACCGCGGATATAGTGTACAATATAGTATACTATAATATAGTACACTACACTGCGGAGGGGTTCTTGCTCAATCGGAACAAAGGGAGGGACGACAACAAGGCGTGAACACTCAGATGCTTTTTATTACACTTGAAAATAATACAGAGCGGGCCAGCTTGCTACAAAACATCAACGAGGCATTCCTCGGATGTAGAAGGCTAAGAGGGGCTTCCGACTTACCGGCTGGGGCAGGGTAGCGACCTCGGCGGTATCGGGGGCGGACGTTTGCACGCGCCGAGAATGGCGGCCGAGTCTTCCCGTGCGCGCCGCATTCTTGAGGCAATGTCACCCTCGGGCATTTGCGCACTTGCTGCACTAGCTTCTCTGCCCGGAACCAGAAGTCCATTGGCAGAGCGCGGGATCTTCCCATGCTGCGCAGAGACTTTCTCCGGCTGCGTGGAATTCGGCGCAGCCGTCTAGATGGCGCTCCCGTCGCTGCTTGCGCTTCACCGAGGAGGTTTACCCCACGCCTAGCCGGTGCTGTTCCTCGACTCATGATGGTGAGGCGGAGGACGAAACAGGTTTTCTACAAACTGAAGATGTAGAACTCGCTGTGTAAAGAATGCTGTTGGCACCACTCGCAAAGGCATTATTCTCTTTCTCATTTCTGCACTCACATAAGGTGTTATGTTCGTACCGTCGTGAGCACGTGTGAGTGTCCACATTTACGAGTAAGTACTCGTGTGCGACTTGCGCTGAAATAAACAGGGGGACGCCAAGCAAAGTATCAAACATTATTGATGTCTATAGGCTGCGAGCACGAACGACCTTAAGGCTTTCCGCTCTGAAACCAGTACTTGTTTATGTACGAGATAACTCCAGTGTCTTCTGCGAACCCCCCCCCCCCCCCCCCCCCCCCCCCGCGGTTCTAGAGCCGCGCTTCTCTCATTCGCATCTTTTGCCTGTGTACTGAAAATTTCGATCTTAAATTGGAGGGAAAATGAGAGACAAAGGCAGGTAGTTTTTGTTACCTCACGATACTTTTTGTTGCATACTGCTATGCCACTGATTTCTCTTTCAGTATGCGCCATTCACGTAAATAATCGGACAGGTTTGCCTGAAAATCTGTCAACACAAATAACTGAGAAAGGAACGTAGCTCAGTTTTTCATATCAAATTTGAACGGTGCGTATTCTATCAGAATAAACTGAATCGAGAATCATCTTTATATTCCACGTGAGATTCGCGCAAAGCACAGAAATCTCTGTTCGATACCCGCATAAATTACTGCTGTTCTCGTATCCACAAGCTCTCTTCTCCTCCCCCCTCCCCCCTTCTATCCTGCACACAAAACCACTACAACGCCATTCCGTTTTTGTGCCCTTTCGAAACTGAGCACTCGTTGGCGCTCGGAGAAATCGTATTAGCTGGGGATAAATAAAGGAGCAACGTATTATTCAACGACGAATGAAAAGAAATAAAACCTAGTAATGCAAGAGGATTTAGATTAGGTAGCTCGCTGAACGCAAAGGCAATAAACGTTGTCCATGAAAGTACTAGCTACACGTTGCCAACTGGAACCCTTTCGGAGAAGCTCGTGTGGTGCAATCTACTTTAGAGAGGAACAACACACACGGCTTCGGCGTAAGATTCTGGGAAAGCCTTCAAAGGGGCCCTATTTGATGCGATACGCGGATGCGTGGGGCCAGTGACTGGCGGTTATGAAATCCTGCGAAGGCAAAAGCGCAGATTGCCGAAGAGAATATGAAGCTTCAGCGTTTGGAAAACCAGCCCTCTATAATGATCCTGTTATGAAAACCTTATTACGGGCGTTCTAACTTCTTGTCAGCGGGAGCATGTGGAAGAGAGAAGAAGAATTAATGACTTTCGCCCAGTTTTCGGCACATGCAGGAGTTCGGTGGATCTGAGAAACAGTTGGAAGCACTAAAATTGCGGCTGAAAGTTAAGAAGGAGGCGATCGATATGCCCTTCTGGGTTTACGCAGCCGCTTTCAGCGGCGTACGCCCGTCGTACATGTGCTGCACTGAATTTATGTGTGTGGGCAGCAGCCAGGTGCAGTCGGCGCGTTGCTGCCTTCAAAAAGACTGGCACCGAACGTCTAGAGCAGGTCTAGAATTGCTTTATGAATAGTAAAGGTTCCGCCGCCTTTCAGTATACAGGCCCTTTTTGACGTCCTGGCAGAATTTCTATGCCCGGTGCGTTCTGCATGAACTCGGGGGAAGCAGGTACCCTTACATTAAGAAAAAAAAAAAGAAAACTGACACGCCATACGCGCTATAGTTGTCCACACTAATTGGATCCAGAATTAGCGACCGGCAAAATCTGCTCAACTTCTTTTTCTTCCTGTGTAAGACCTATGGCCCAAGGAAATGTTCCAGCGACATAAATTCTCATTGCGAAGGATTAATATAATCATTTTCCCGAAAAGTCGATGACTAATTCAATTAGAAAAAATAAAACAATTAAAAAGTGATATGGGTGAGAAGTGCGCGGTGATAAATGTGACCTTGTTCAGCGTGGGTTTTTTTAAATTGGTCTCGTAATACCTATCAACCGAAGCCTCCTCAACCAGTGGCGTCCGCAGTTCTCTCAAGAGAGACACTCCGCGCAACTACAGCCCGTTCGTTTTGCTAAAGCCACGCATGAGACAAATTGAGGTCGGCCTGTATCGACAGATTATCGCTTTTTAACGAAAAATATGCTACTTCAACTGAAGTGAAGCTTTAATAAGTTAGAAAAGGCACAAAAATATGAAATACTGGTGTCGCCATCACCGGCCAATTTCGCAAGAGAACTGCGGTGCGCCCACACAGTTTTACCCAGCAGCAAGGATACACTTTTATTCACTTGAAAACAGTCGTCACGGAGTCCTCTTTTGGTGTACCCGTCACGAGTTTGAATCGGATGGTGTGAATATTTTTAACTGCAATGTTCTCAGCAACAAAGGTGTCTTTAGCTGCTGTACAAACATAAACATAGCCAGAAAGAGCCATATGATCTATTTTTACCAAGAACAAAGATTAGATGGAGCCGTCCTCAACGTTCTTGTAAGTAATCCTACTGCGCTAGCAGTTGGCCCTCCCAAGCTTTATATTTCTGTGCTAGGAGTTACTGTAAAGACATCGGCCACCGTTACCAGGAATTCTTCGTTTGCCTGGCTCAGATAATAGGCGTACAAGGACAATTAGATATCTCCGAATAAGCCCCGACAGCTGACTGAGGAAGAAGAATGAATACTGTAGAAGTTTCATGATTTGATTATCGAAAGAGGCCCAGTAGTAACAACTGTAGGTAGGGCCTCCCGTGCTGGGCCAATAAAAGAGTGTCAGCCAATATGGTAGAGAAAAATGAAGCAGCAAAGAAATTCTATAAATAAGATATTCAATATTATGCAGTCATACACACGCAATCTTGTGCATACAGCATAAGTAGACTAACCCCCTGGATATAAGTTTTTCCACTATAGCAGCTTAACGAATCAAGGTTCACCTCCCTCCCCTTCCTGACACGCATCCCCTCTCCCACCACTTTCCTTCCCCGACCCGGGGCCTTCCTCCTCGGAGCGAAGGCCCTATTTAATCCCTGCCAATGATGAACGCTTTGCCCAGACGAAGACAAGTCCCCTTGTCGAAACGTTGGCTCAAGCAACCTGAGGTTTTCCCCTCCCTTGTTCATTTTGTGATCGCCAAGGGCCATCTACCACACCCTCTCTCTACCATATAGATAAGGATGTAAAATAAGTTATGCGGCGCGTCACTCTACATAAAACATGTGGTTCCGGCACGAACAGATTCCCACAGGCACAATAAAATTCCAGCAACTTTAAAGCATTTACCAATGTCCGGAATCACCGGACATTCTTACGAATTGAAAATGCTCGAGCAGACGAGCTGTAGCGATGCACCGCTTAGGCGTCCAGAAATCGTCACTTCATTGTAGGTCACTGCCATACACTCTGAGTGCAGTTGTCTGAATTTTACATTAAATGGCACACAACTGCGCAACGATGCAAGCTGGAAGGTGAAAATAATGGTAGCAGCAGGCAGCTGTAGTCATCCGGCTGCTCCACAGGGAGAGCGTCGTGCAAGGAAATTTATGCACACCTCGAACGAAGTTGCTCTTTGCTGTTTTTTTTTTTCAAGCCTTTGGCTCCCAAATTTGGGAGAGCAGCCGCGTACGTGTACCTTTCTTTCTTGGTCCTGAGTCCGTCTCGTGCGCCTCGTTTTCAAATGGCCCATTTACGAACGCTGCTCTTAGTCGTTCGTGTACGACGTTCTAAGCAGTTTTTAAACTGGTCCAGTAAGAGTCACGAAGGCACTAAGCATCACCCAGGCGATGCACGCTCTCAATAGCAAACTATTGAAACGCCTCCAGATATACTGGACGCAAGAAGATACTCAGAATATTGACCAGAGGAAAGCAGACATCCTTACACACCAAGCCCCAAACACGAATGCCTCACCACTAGCCTCCCTCTCCGCTCCGCTCTTCCCATCTTGTCGTCCTCTACAAGGAGAAATGCACGTGCCCGATTTCCCCCGTGCACTTACCAACTCACTCATAATTTAACGCGATTGGAAGATATGTCCCTTACAAGAAAAGGGCTGATGCAGCCCTTACCCCCGCGGGCATGTGCAGCATTCTTTGACAAAAGTTTCGAATATTGGAATATTGTAAGGTACTATTATGTAAATATTGAAGGTAATGGTCCATTCTTCCGATGCGCAGCAAAATTTTTCTTTTAAAGTTTTGCCATCGTTTGCGTTGAGCAGTTACGACTGCCATAGAAAACCATTGGGCGCAGCTTTTTTGACGATAGCAAGAACGTTGATAGCAAGAACATTCAACCCTGCCGATGGGACTTCTGGGATTATACTGATTGATGTAGTGAAATATCACAATATATGAAAAAAAATTGCGTTCATACACTCTTTCGCGTTAAAAATATTTTGTCTAGAATGCTTGGTATGAGAAAGATGTTTGAAGTTTAAAGTTTGAAGTTTATTTCTATTTCAGTAAGAAATGAGGGACCCGAGACAAAAAGTGAACATTAATTCACTTGACGGCGCTCGGGCCCCATCACATGGCAAGACAGCGAGGTGTCGGTAGTAACAGTTGTACGAGCACATTTACAGACATTGTAGATCTTACTACACATAGTTCAGTTTTTGTGTGTGTGTTAAAGGCAAAGGCACAATGTGTAGGATAAACATGATCAGCAAATAACAGCAATTGTGAATAGTAGCAAACCCAAAAAATACAAAAAAGACATAGGAGGAACACACTGCAGCAAAGCAGAAAAAATTACATTTGTGAGAGAAAGAAAGAATGTATTGTTTTCTTATTAACATTTTCAATATTAACATTACTTTGGCGAAAATAGTTTAACAGAGTGGGGAGAGTATGTGCGAGCATTTGCTTGCCAAACGTCGTTCGTACGAAAGGTACCGTCCAGTTATGAGCAGAGCGTGAAAGATATGTTTGTGTAAGTGTTGTTAAACTGGCGATAGGCAGCATTGTACTCTCAGAGGTAGCTATGTGCTGTTTGTAGCGAACTGCTAAGTTATACGAGTAGAGATAGTGTACTGACATTACTTTAAAATTCTTAAAAAGCGGCGCGGTGTGAGTCTAGTAGTCTTTCCCAGCTATATGGCGAATAGCCTTTTTTCGTAGTGTATATATTCGATTTAAACTTGTTTGTGTAGTTGTGCCCCATACAAGGAAACAATAGTTTAGTTGAGACAAGAATAACGAGTTATAGATATGTAGCTTAATTTTCGGCGGTAGGAAGAAATGGAGTTTTGCTAAAATACCTACTGTTTTTGCCAGACGTGAAATTATTTCATTTATGTGCCTATCCCAGAACATATTTTTGTGGAAAAAAATTGAGGGGGCACTTTGACTGTCTAAATTGCGTAGAGGCGAAAGCGTTTTCCGAACCACTTTCGCTGCTTCTGTGGCACTGGTGGCGTCACATATAATTGAGTACTAATTACTAAGTGATATGACAAATCACTAATTAATGGTTAATTACTGATTAATGCCTGAACACTAGTTAACTGCTAATTAATGACGCTTAAGCTTCGCCTTTAGCAGTGGAACGCGACAGC